>NC_050079.1:22123802-22226302 GCF_009764565.3 Dermochelys coriacea
GCTACTTTCCCACTCACAAAACACCTCTTGGACTTTGACCTTCTTAATTTGGAGAGGTGTTTTGAAAGGTACATTTAGAGAGGCATGTTCAGAGGTAACGTAAGAAGAAGAGTAAATCATATCTTGATAAATGGGTCTGATCCATCTACACACACCCTAGAAAAGGGCCTCTTATAGTGAAAAGTCCTTCTGGAGAGTATCGCAGTGACAGAAGGCAAACAGGAGGCCAATGGAGCTATCTGCAGAAAATCAAGCTGCCTTCCCCAAGCATAGTCTGCAAAAGAGGGCAAATGGGGGTTCCCTCAGGTGAATTTCACTAGGAGAAGGGGGCCAAGTTGCTGCATGGAAGTGGAATATGTACCATCTGGTCCAGTGAATGTAAATCAGCATAATTTACAAGACAAAGGGGTGGAAGTCTAGGATTGTTACAGGAGAAATAACGAGAAGTACAGGAAGTTATAAAATAAAGCACCATTTGCTCTTTATCTTAGATTTTCATGATGATTTCTTGTCATACTATAATCACTACAGCCCACCTTTCAGCATGCAAATGGTTCCCGCATATGTTCACTGGACTTGATTCACTCTTGCAAGTACAGGTGCTCTACACCAGGGGGGTTCACCCCATGGGGAGGACTGTGCAGTTTACAGAGGTCCACACCAGGAGAGGGCACCAACTAAAATACAGTTTGGGGTCTACCCGGGACCTGCCTGCATAGGATGTGCTATCCACTGAATCCACATTCCTCCCAGGTGCTCTGGCCAAGCCCCCCTCAAGCCTGTGCCATCTGCTTTTGAGGTGCACTGGCTGGCAATTGGTCTCTTGGCTGTAATGTGGTAGTGAACACCTTGTGACAATACAAGCCTTCCCATCTGGAGGGGACTTTGTTCTACTGGGGGACCTACATTTCAAGTTCCAACTCACACCATAATTGACATCACCTCTGAATTTGGACTAGCGAGTTCTTAATTGTGCCATCATGGGATACCAGGAAATTGTGATTGACCACAATTACTGGTGAAAGTCAGTTATATCATCTTACTCTCAAGTTTGCTCAAATGGCTAAAATGTAATAAGTTATGCCCTTTCATCTCTCAATACACTTATATCACAATGAAAATCAGGCTAGTATATTTGTTCTACTAGCCAACATAATTTTTTTTCTTTTTGTCAAGCTTATCAGAGTCCCTCAATTTAAATCTGTTTCTCCCTCCCAATTGAAACAATATTGAATCTTCTTGGAATGTACAAATACTCAAGGTATTCCAGAATGAATAACCAGATTTTATTACTTCAGGATATATTTATCCACCAATGCATTGGAAGCAAGGAAAAATAATGGCTCTGTGCTTATAGAAGTACCATTATTAGGAGGTAGCACTCATTGAAAGGGTTTACTAAAACGAGATGATCAATTTCTTTCCTTTGAAAAATTATTCATGATTTTAACAATGTCAAAATTTTGTGGTTCACGAATTTCTTTAACATTATTGTTATAAGACAAGGTGCACTGGTTTGTGAGTTAAGTCTAATGGGTTCTGATGAAATTGGACTGTTAGTTCAATAAATGAGCTGGCTTGACTGAAGGAGCTCTACATTCTCAAGCAGCCGCTGCAAGTTTATTGCACCACTCAGAGTAGAAAATTGTACAGCTATCCCAACAAATGGGGAAAATGAAGCAAATGGGGAAAGATAGGTTTCTCTAACATTGATAAGATCTTGGAGAGGAATGAGAGTGAGTCAGCCACATTCTGCACCAGCTGAAGTTTCTGAGTGCTGTAGGCCCAAGTGGAGCATATTGCAGTAACCCAGTCTCAAGGTGACAAAGCTACAAATCATTGTGTTGAGGTGCATATCAAAACAAAGGTGTTCTCCTTCCTGAGTCAAGTACAGATGGTCCTGGTCCTAGCTGAGCATGCAGAAGCCTCTAGGGATCCAACAAGCCCACACCATAAGATACAGCATTGAAAAGTATTCACAGAGGATCAAATCCTGACTCCATTGAAGTAAATGCCAAAACTCCCATTGACTTCAAAGGATTTAGGATTTCACTCATGGTTTGTTAATCATATTTTTGACTTTTTTGATCACTGAGGTTAATTCTGAAATAATACATGAATTATAGCTGCCAATTACATTGTGTATGACAGAGCTGCTGTATTGTGCACAAAATCATTCAATGAAATATATATTGATTTGGATAAAGTATCTGGATCCAAATATAAAACTTTGAGAAAAGAGATCTCAATATAGCTCAGTGAAAGATCAGACAAAAGCTCAACAGATTTGGTAACTGCAGCAGGTGAAGTGACTGTACAAATGCATGTTTAATTGAAATCCAACTTTGTTTCTCAAAATTAAATTAAAATAAACCAAATATATATCAGATTAGAATAACCTCTGAAATTCCCCCTAAATAATTTATTAAAAATCTCTGCCCAAAATTCATTGCACTCACTAGCTACAGTACAGAGCAGATATGCAACATATAAAGATATGAGGGTGAGTTTAGTAGTTTTTTTCTTGCTTTATTTACATATCACCTTTGGCTTCAATATTACACATAATACTTCCACTCAAAAGCATTGTCTACTCATGGAGAGAAATGGGGGAAGTGATCTACTTTCAAACTACTTTCAAACTCTTTTCTTCATGTAGAACACTTTCTGACTCACCTTCTTGTCCTTCTCCAGTTCTCAATTATCCTAGTATACAGAGTTCACCTATGTGTGTCCTCATTTGTGCTGCTGGACCCAGGCTGGATGTAGTCTTTCAAGAACTCTCTCTTGGATCTGTTCTGTGAGAGGCAGAGTGCTGTGAGACCTGCTCCTTGCTAGGAAAAAAATCCCTGCAAAGTAAAGTTAGCTGTCTAATTCCCAAAATGGAAACAAAGCTAAATTAATCAAAAGTTATGCAGTGTTTGAATCTAGGATGTTGTGTGAGTTTGCCTTGTGAGCAACAATCAAAATGAAATGCATTTCTTATTCTTCTTGGAGTGGTGTAGGAAGATAAATAACCTTTACAATGTTAGACAAAACCAATGGATTTGATTGCAGTTGGCTAGTGTGGCAATTATTATTATAGTTTTAGTGTATCTGTAACACAGCCGGGCAAGGTTGGAAGTTGTGTAAGCTCAACCTCCAACCATATTCCATTCTGAATTTTGACTTCACACCAAACACCAAAACACCATGATTACATTACACCAAGTATCACCTGGTTTCTTCTTTAGAGACTGGCTGAAGCCACAAATTTTGACCAATTTCCGTGCAATGCTATAAATCAACCTATATTCATTGAATGCTAGATCAATGCTTGCCATATGAATTGCAAATCAGAGTAACCACTGGCGTAAATTACGAGTTTGTAACAAAACCTGAAAACTGGCTAGTTTCACATGGTTTCAGATTCCCTTGCCAACATTTCTCACTTAGCATTTTAGTATGTTACCTGGAATCATAGATTATTTTCTTAAGTGATCACAAGACAAAGAAACTTAAATCAAAAACATCGGGGCCAGATTGAAAAGAAAAATAATGTAGACATATCCAATTACCACAACTGTGCACACAATCTGGCTAGTAGAACCGGCAAATGCACCTAATTAACCATGTGTGCACAGTTACCCAGTTTATGGATGAAACCTTTCCAATTGCAGGTGCTAACTGGATGTCTAATTATGCCTATATTTTGCATGCACAATGGCACAACTAAACTTTCTGAAATGTGGCCTTCAGCTTGATTAATTATTTCATGTCTGAAAAGACGTATAAAAACCTGAGGTTTTCTATTTAATGCCTTAGCATTGTGTAAAACTCAAAAGGCAACCTGGGAGGTTAGGTATTTTGTTTGTTTGTGTGTATGTTTGTTTTTCAAGATTGTCAGTATAACTTGGTTTGGGTATTTGGAAGATCACAACTTTTTTAAAAGTTATGTCTGGGGACACCGTTTAAGAAATAACTGCCTGATTGTTCTCTTTCCATTTTGGTAAGAAATAGTTAATGTTCCGTAATCTTTGATTTATTTATTAAAAGTATTTTACCAGGAAACAAAACAGAGACAGGCCTTCTCATTTACAGTGAGACTCCAGAGAGCTGTAAATTTACATACACAAAGGACTAGCCTCAACCCCTGAACCTTTCATGTTTATTTTGATAGCCCACCCTGCTGGTAAGGTCTTTTGTTAAGAAGCCAGGTACAACAAGGCAATGCTCCAAACAAACAACACTGGTAGCATTGTTGATCAGGTCATATGATGTCCTGCCCTTGAACAGTACCCCTTGTCTCTTACCCTTTGCCCCTAGAAAAAGAAGTTAGAGTCCCTGTGGCAGATTTAGCATTTCCTTTCAGTGTCTGCCAATCTATCAAAATTCAGCCACTGCTGTGAACCCATCAACTCAGTGCAAAAAAAGAGAACAAGGCTTACCATGGATCCCCTCAAACTAGCAATCATTTATCCCTCCCTGAACTTTAGTTGACCTTTGCAAGCGTGCTAGAAAGTTGAAGCATGTAGCACCTTGTTGTGTACAATCTGTTTTTTCCCCAAACTGGTGCTTTTATTTTATTTCATTAATAAAAGGGTTGCGTTTCAGAGTGAATATTTGAAGATAAATAAAGTCTTCAACAAAGGGATACAATTACTTTAACCCCATGCAAAAGAATACAACAAATATACATATTCTGTATATAAGCCCATTAGCTTCACTTTGGAGAGGAATTAAACAAAAAAGTGGATTCCATTCACAAAGATTTACAGATGGGAGGAGGGGAGAGATTGTTCCCAGAACAAGATGCTGCGTTTATATACAAAAAATTTCAAAGTAAAATTAATGTTCAGTGCCCAGCTCCAGCAATGAGAACACTATCTAATGGCAGTATGTTGTCTAAATATTGGAGGTGTTTTGTTTTGTTATTTGGGGGGAAGGAGGGGAAGAGGTGCAGTTGAAACAAGAGGAAAATCCAGATTGCAGCAAGGGTTATACAGAGTGTAACTCCCTCTGTAAATTTAAACTGACCTAAGGGGCATGATTACATACATCTCATCATGAGACAATATACTTTTTATTTGTTTGAATTTTATTTGTATTGGTAAAACTGACCTGAAACTGACACAAGTTTATTAGAAAAAGGACTCTCTAAAACAGAGTGGGCTGGTCTTCTTACTTAAGATGGATGTGCCAACTTCTAGTATGATTAGAGAAATGGATAACTCACTAACATCTGTGCAAACTACAATAAAAAGGGATTTAGTGTTACCCCAAGGAAGGTAAAAGAGGCTGTCTGTCCATTAAACGCTTTATTACAGTGCCAGCAGCTTTTTTCTAACTCAGTTATTCCTGCACAGAGCTCAGCACTGTGACTGCCTGTCATCCTTACCAGACAGTGCTTGGGGCTTCGTAGTTTTTTGTGCAAGGTAGATGACAATCAAATGAGTCATTGAGCAGGGAAAGCGCCTGACCCCTAGTGAAGGATTAACTACGGAAAGTGAGTGTGATCATGTCACACCATTACTTAGAATTTTCACAGTCAATTTCTGAAAATATGAGATAACTCCTTAAAGAGACAGCTCTTTCAGGAACTGTTATGAGCCAGCAGAAATTCCCTTCCAGTACAAAAGCAGAGAGTGTCATCATGGAGGCAACTGTTTAGTTGCTCAGTGCAAAACAAATAGTACCCTTCTCAGGATGGCTGATGAGGTCAGGAGGAATGAGCAAGATAGAATCCAGGGATATTAGTTACCATTCAACTGTTCTGGACAGAAAGGAAAACAACAAGAGAGAAGAATCTTAAAACCTACGTCATGCCACAATCTCACTGTCAATAAATGTAGGACTTTTAAAATGCAAACATTTTTAAACACTTAGTGTGTGTGTGTTTCATTTGATTCTGCTTTATCTTAAGAGAAATAAGCCCCCCCAGATTATTACATTAGCTCAACTGCCCACCGGGTCTACTGGGAATGGATAATGTTTTACCCTACATTAAAATATATGAAGGATGTCTCATGAACAGCGAATGTGAATTCTGACATAGTGCAGCTGGACTACAGTGAGAAAATATCCAGCAACCCCATAGAAATACCACTGAGTTCAACAGCAGCACTAAGCCCTAGCTTGTTGTCTCTGTGATCCTATTATCACTTGCTTACATTAAAACCCCCTTGTGGTATCAGAACAGAGGCTTGAACCATTAATCAGCAAATGAAGACTCCATTTGATCTGTTTTTACACAAACATATTTTTTCATGCAAAATTCTAAATGTGAGATTCATCAAGTTTCTTAAAAAAAGGAAATCAGCCTAAGACCCTCAAAGCTTAGGCGTGCCAAAATGAGTTAACATCTGCTGCTGTCTGAATCTAATTGAAATGATTTGGTAAAAATTTTACAGATCTGCTTAATGATTCTGATTTCTTTTTCAAAATCACCTTGTTCATTATCTCACCCTAAGTAAGCTAAATTCAACCTAGAAAGAAGTTACCAAGACCTGCTCAAATTTTTATATAAAGGGTACAAATAAAATATTTCCTTTGACATTGTGTTTGTGGTGTTTTGTGACTGCATTTCCTCACAGGACAGCTCCACTATCACTGAACGGAGATCCATTAGGGGCACCTTGGAAATTTGGACCTTTTACTAGAACCGGGGTTTAAATAGCAGTTTAATTTATGACATTTTTCTGGGCTGATGGCATTTTTGCTCTCAGGTAAGGTCATCTCAATATATATCCCTTTAGAGAAAGCCAACACAAGATTTTCTTTTTATGCTTTAGATTCAAGTAGCCAACTATTCAGCTGCTAAAATGTAAGTCACATACAGAATGTATGCACGTTTGATTCTACAGTGTATTTTAAAAAGGAATATCTTTTATGTGTGTGTAAAAAAGAGAAAAGTGAAAGAAAAAAACGAATAAGCATGTGAATAATTAGATCAGATATAGATGCCACCTTTTCTCAGTGTTGAAACTGTGAGAGAAAAAAGTGCTACCATATAATTGACATAATTGATCTATTTTTTTCCCTTTTTTGCTGCAGTAATTTTTTATGCATGCCATTGTTGCTGTTATTATCCAAGATGTGATCTTGTGAGGTTGATAATACTGACTAGATATGAATACTGGTAAGTACCAGCCAATCACAAATCTATAGTGTCTATTTCTGCATCACCAGGTGCTATCTCATGGGAAATATCCTCTTTTTTGGCAGGCACACAGCGCTCTGCATTATCTGTCATTTTCATTAGATTCTGTAGCAGCTGAGCCAAAAAGACTTAGTTCTAGCATATGTGCTCAAAATGGCCAAGATGAGATTGTCCAAATTCACCCTTTCAGGATTGTGTTAGAAAACAACTGGAGTTAAAGCTAAAAATTAGAGTTAGTAAAAGCAACTGAATTACATTTGGGAAACTGAAAACGCCACAAGCTCAAATGATTCCATCTTATCATAGTCATCACCTCCAAAAAGCTCCAAGGAGCCTAAATCAGCAATGTCAATGTTTTTTCAACACTTCTTTTGTACAGACTAAATGTGATGATGTCAACAGAGAAGAACAAGGACATCACAACAAGGCAAAATTCCACTATATTCCAGTAGCTCACAAAAGTAAAGCAAGATGCCTCTGGTGATATACAAGTACCACAGTTTATAGGTCATTCTTGTTAGATATTGAGTCAGCAATAATATATTAGTTGGGACTGTTGTTTATTAATATTTCTGTAGCTAATCTGTGTGAAGTGGAACTATGAGCCTTTCTTCAATTACAATAAAACTGTAATATTGTACCATTTAATGAGGATGGGCTTAACTGGGATGCTTGCTTTATTAAGGCACTTCCCAAGAAACTAATTTAGCCTAATGTTAGTGAATAGCAATGTCTGCTGCTTAATTGGGATAGTAGTAACCAAAATTCTGCTCAATAGTGATGCATTTGGCCAGTACCCAGGGGTTAAGTGACGTTTAACCAGGTGTTAGATGGATGTGAAATTCTAATCTCTGTTCTTTTAATAAAGAAGTTGCCAAATAAGAAAAAAATAGTGATGAATTTAAAATGTAATTCAATAAATATTATTTTTAGTCTTTTATTTCATTGTAAAGAACCTTAAAATAATTCACCTGTGCATTCAAGTACACTTTGAACAAATGTACAACCTCTTTTATTCACTTCCCCCTAATTTGTTCAGTAGAGGAAATTTCACATGAATTATTAACTTCTCCATTTAGTAGGACGTAGGTGCCGCACAAAGTACAGGGCCAGACAAAGTTTTTACTCCACTTAAATTTCATTGAAGTCCAAATTGAACTTAAGTGGTCCATGGGCCTTGTGTTGGCCCTCTGCACAGTGTGAATTTCATCGTGAATGATTAAAATATATATACTTGAGTTTTCATGATGGAAGAGCTATACATACTCATCAAAATATCTATTTGTGTGAATGTTCAAATCCATGGGAATCTTCAAAAAGCTTACCCAAGCCCTTCCTGTGCTTATAAAGCTTGTAGTCAGGCAATCAGAGAAGCAGAGACAATACTATGTGACTCCAGAGATATATCAAAGTGCAAATTACCAATAGCAAATAGTTGTAGTGCCTAATTCATAAAACAAGAGTTCATATTGCATAGGCTGAAATTCTTAACATAAAACATTTGTCAACTGATTTTGAATAACGAACAGATCTATAACGATCAAACTATTTGTGGATCATCTGCACACCAAAAAAAAAGAACTAAAATTAATGGAGTAAGTTATTTAACGCAAATAGCTCTGATCAGAACTGCACAACCAGGACAAATAGGTCATTCCAGTGTCCCAGTTAATGGGGTTCTACTGTATACACTTGCCTACCATTAAGAGTCTTGCTTTAGCAATAAGAGAAAATGCAATAATTTCTCCTTGGTAAAAATCCTCCCAGAAATCAAATCAAGGTATATATTTTAAAATTAAATATGAAGATATGATTAGAAATTGGAGCTCTGATAACAAGTGTTTAAAAACTTAAAGCTTATCCTCTTCATTTGTTCAATCACACCTATAATGGAGTACGTGATCTGAAGAACTGTATAATGACTCAGTCTCACTGATTCTCTCTGCAAAAACTATCTTCCCATATCACTCTAAAACTATTTATTGTATAAGTATTAGAGCCAGAATCTACTCCTATGGAAGTCAATGGCAAAATTCCCCTTGACCTGACTGGTGGCAGGTTTAGGTCCTACTGTAACCTGTTTTGCTAACCAAAAAAATAACTTTAGACAAGGAAATTCACCACCTTATATTTTGATTTCATTTATCATTGTGTTAATGGAAACATGACAAGAAACCCTGAAAACATTTGAGTGAAAGAACACACAAATAAACTTTCGAACTGTCTTTCAGCAAGTGATTCTAAAGTTATTGAATATGTAAATTGCCTTATTAAAAGAAGAATGATGTCTTTTTCAGCAATCAGTTTAATTACACTAAAACCCTTAAATAGAGAAATCAACTAGTTTTGCAGCAAAAATTCTTTAGAAAAGAAACTTAGGTATAAAAGATCAAATTTAGAAAATTTTCATGATGTTAAAAAAATATCACCATGCTAATGGTTTATGAGCTGTTGGGACACCACCATTATTACAGATCTGCACTGTGTTACGTTGCGAAAGTTCTATGGAGACATCAACTATCTGCATTATACTTGGCTTAGTCAATGCCATTAGTCTTCCACTCTCAGAACTACTTCAAATGTTTTAAAAGAAAGAGGGTATGTGAAATATATGTACCATGGCTTTGGAAAAGAGCCTGTAGTTCAGAAGAGAAAGTTCTAACTCGACCCGGGTAGCACCAGTATATAGTTAAGTATTTGCCAATATTTCCATTATAAATCCTTTTCTGTAAGGATTACTTACCTATTAGGTAGCTAGTCTTGAAAAAGAAAAAGAAATCAGCCAGAATCCTGCCCAAAAATAGTGGCCAAAGCCTCTCTTGAATTCTGCGGGAACTGCCAGAAATGGAGTTTGGCCCTTGTCTTGAAGCAATGTTGGTTGGGGGGGGGGATTTCAAATATTTGAAAAAAATGGTTGGATTATTTTTAAATTATATAGCCTGAACCTTGTGGGTGACATCAGTGCTATGATACCACCGTGATAAACATGGTATAGAATCTGACCAAACTAGACTAGAATAGCCAGTGCTCAGATGAGTGATGATTCCTGTATTCTAATACCAGATTTAATAACCACCATGTCAAACATGGGACCATCCCTGCTGGCACCTGGCTCAGCTGATATCGTTGATTGGACACTGGTTACGATTTTGAGGATAGGATTGAAGGTAATGGATCAAACATTATTTCCTGCATTGAGAAATCAGGATGTACTTTTCGTTTTGAAAGGACTTGTTTGATGGTGACTCCTGGGAAGCTGAGGAAGCCCAAAGGGTTCTGAATGAGGAAGAACACTACCTATCAACTTCGGGACTTCAGAGATTGTCACAACCACTAGCTGCTATATGCTGTCTCTCTCACTGGCTTAGTTGTCACAGATCAGCATAGTATTCTGATGATCTGCAGCTGATGAAGTGATAAGGGAGAAAGGTAGAGTGGCGGGGCAAAAGTGACACCCTGAGTCTGACCAACTGTTGTAGTAATAACTGTTGAAATTTTATGCTGTGGCCACGCAGGAGGTGAATAAAGGTTTTCTCATCTTCACCATAGAATTGTAAACGTTCCGTCAGTTACTAGAGATGTGAGCAGGATTTAAACTTGAGATTTAAAATTGTGAAAGGCTCTGTATACCATAACCAACCCTTTAAGCCAGCCAGTCCCCCTCACATTTTTTTCATTAAAACAGAACTAATACAAACAAGAAAATAAAGATACAGAAATTCTATATTAAGTCAAAATAATGATCAAGCAAACTTATTGGGCTATAACTTGAGGACTTTACCCAGGCAAACTTCCATCAAAGTCTATGGGAGTTTACCTAAATATTGTGCACAGGACTTGGCCCAATGTATCTGCAAAACTCTGAAGAACCCATAAAACATCCTTATTTCTTTTATTTTTGGCAGTGTACAAAATCCCTATTAAATCCATCAAAGGCTGCTGTGAAAACAAAAGCACCCTGAAGGCTTATGTACTTGCCTTTCCTCCAGAAAGAAAACAAATACTAAATCCTATTAGGGTTTGGGTTGATGATCTCTTTTTTGTACATAGTGGACATTTGTCTACATAACAAAGCTGGTATACCATTTGGCACAATTGTTTGTGATTGGCAGCATTTGCTCAGGAGAGACCCAAAGCTGGAATGATGTAGAAAACTTCCATTATAGAATACAGACAAGGTCAGCTCTGCAGAGAGTAACAAGAAGCCTTGGTCCCTAATGCCTTTGTCCTACTGCATGGGTTTTGTATTTTGATGATACACTTTAAGGAAAAAAATGGTTTTCAGCTGTTAACTGCTATGTGCATAAAGGTTATCAAAACTGTGAAGAAATATGTCCCATGTATCAGTTAAAAACAAATAAGTTTACCTACTGTATCTAAAATAAGCTATCTAGAGCTGTCATGGATGTTTTTACAATATTTTAGATAGAATGATTGGTTTAAGGGAAACTGTTTAGATTATGTCTCTCAGGAAAGCTGTCCATAAAGCAGTAACTAAGAATAATAGTTGTATATGAAGAATTATGCCTAAGATCTCAAAGGCCCACCTGCAAAATGTCTCAGACTCTGCAAACCCACCTTCAGAAATGGAATTCTTCAAGGGTGGGAAAGAGGGTTGAGCATTGCTGTCTGAGCTGAATTCTTCTAATGAAACTTAGAGCTAAATTTGCACAGAGCAAAGTAAATCCTTCACAAACAATGAACATATAGACCTCCTGTGCAGGCATAGAACTCCTATTAATGCAAGTGTTAATGGAAGCAACACAAGTTTTGGGAGAGTAATATATTTCCCAAATGCAGCTTATTTTTGTGGTTTCTGCTATGTTCACATCCATTAGTTCACTTGGTGTAGCCACTTTACATAGTGAGATGTGGCTTTGGTATACAATACTAATAACTGCTCCCAATATGTTTTAACATTAGCGCTTTAGTATCATTGCTCCAGTGGTTTGGACGAGACCAGAAGCTCTAACTTTAACACTGGGGTTGCCTCCACCCCTGTAGAAAAGATTATGGAAGGGGAACATGGCAGAGAACTCTGCAAGATTCTCCTTACAGAGTCTTCTTTAAATTCTTCCATTGGGGAAGCAGGGTTTATTTCCCTCCAGGGGATTAGACCTCAGACCTGCCATTTGTCCATGTGCCACATGTATCCCTGGGATCTGCAGAACCAAGCACACGTGGGCTCTGCTCCTCCATCCACACCAGCTCCAGCACTCCTGCTCACCACTCCAATTTTGCAGCAGCCCAGTCCAATGGCACTCACATACAAACATTTGGATGTACCAGAGCTTACTATAATACCATCTTCTTTGGGCTCCTGTAGTTACTGTGCTATATATTTTATAGCTCATGAAATCCTTTTACTTTTCATATATGAAATGCCACCTTACACTTGGATACTATTAGGCTGTACAGTTTGTGAGGGCAAAAATACAGGTTAGAATGGTTATTGTGACATTTAGAGATTTTATTTTTCAACACTACAATACAAAACAATACAAACAAAAGCAACAGCAAAGGCTGACATTGATGAAAAAAAGTGAGAACAGTATGTACCTTGCTGCAGCCTCAGGACACCAGTAACTTATCTGCTGACAGATCATTCCCATTATATATGTCTATTTACTCTGCTAATCATTTAAGAACACTGAAGTTAGCATATGCTAGAGTAAGTGGTACATATGCTATCAAACAGTTTGTTAAAAAAAAGCAGAAATACTCTTTGTGAACTTCTGTTCCCTTCTGATGTTTCAAGAGAAGCCCTGAAAAATCATCATGAACATAGACTAGCCCAAACTCCAAAGCTATTCACCCACAATTTTAAATCAAGACTGGATGTTTTTCTAATAGTTCTGCTCTAGGAATTATTTTGGGGAAGTTCTAAGGCAGGGGCGGGCAAACTTTTTGGAGGCTGTGCGTCCCAAACAGCCAGGCATGGCTCGGCCCCTGTCCCTATCCAACCCCCCCTGCTTCTCACCCCCTGGCAGCCCCCCTGGGACTCCTGCCCCATCAAACACCCCCCCCCCTGTTCCCTGTCCCCTGATGGCCCCCCAGGACCCCTACCCCATCCACCCTTCCCTGTCTCCTGACTGCCTCTGGACCCCCACCCTGACTGCCCCCTGCTGCCCCATCCAACCCCACCTCTCATTCCTGACTGCCACCCCAGGACCCCTGCCCCATTCAACCCCTTGGTCCCCGCCCTCTCACCACCAACCCCTATCCACATCCCTGCCCCCTGACCACCACCCCAAACTCGCCTACCCTATATCCAACACCCCCTGATCCCTGCCCCCTTACCATGCTTCCTGGAGCACCAATGGGTGGTGGCACTATAGCCACACCAGGACAGGCAGCCGCACCGCCCAGCTGGAGCCAGCCACGCCACCGCGCAGCACAGAGCACCGGGTCAGGCTGCGGCTCTGCAGTTGGGCTGCCCAGCAAGAGCTCATAGCCCTGCCACCCAGAGCATTGCGCCAGCAGCTCAGTGAGTTGAGGCTGTGGGGGAAAAGCAGGGGAGGGGCCGAGGGCTAACCTCCCAGGCCAGGAGCTCAGGGGCCGGGCAGGAGGGTCCCACTGTCTGGATGTGGCCCGCGGGCCATAGTTCGCCCACCTCTGTTCTAAGGCCTGTGTTACAGAGGAGGTCAGACTATATTATCACAACTCTTCTGGCCTTGATCCTTTGCCATGATGTCTGATGACATTCGGAGAGAGGGAGGGGAAACCTCAGGATTCACACAAAAATACTCAATCTTTGAAGGTGAGATATTAGGCAAGCAGAATTTTGCAGAGCGGTTTTAAAGCAAAACTGCATGGGATCAAGTGAAGGGGAAATGTCCTTCTATATGAATTATCCCATTTTCTTGGATCAACTGAACTGGATTGGAAATCTCATGACTACAGACTCACTCAGATACTTCTGGGAGGTACTATTCACGACCAGATATACTAGGATATATTTCTCTTTGGGCACTTGCTCTTCCTAGTTTGTCCAGAATTAGAATCCTATTTGCAAATTACTGACCTAGATGGATTACTGGAATGACCCACTATGGAAAGTCCTAGGTGAAAGCTCAAAAGAGGGGGATGGGGGAGGGAATAGCATTTTTATCCTCCTGAATGCTTCACTTCAAGCAATGGACAAACAGTCAATTACCTTCCCTCCACCAGTTTCTTCATCTTACCATTAATGCACATTGTTTTCCAGGTTCAGAATTAAAAAGTTCTTTTCAACAGGGACTCAACTTGTGTATGTGCTAAGCCAAGCATGGATGCACATGCATGCATATTTTTGGTGCACTAATGCCTGTGCACACTAACACTGCACATGCAGAGAATGGGTTTTGCGTGTGTGAAATCAACCTGTCCAAATGATCCTTCTCTCTTCCTCCTGTCATCTGGCTCCTTCTAGATTATTTGGATAAATGCTAGAAACATGACATGGATTCTCTGCCATTCTTCCTATGTGTAAAGCCATTGTATGCATATTGTTCTCTGAATGGTACTGAAAACTAAAATATTAAAACAGCATTTTAAGGCTAACTGTTGTAGTGTGGTTAAACAGCATGCCTGAAATGCCCCAGGCTTCACACATCATTCTGATGAGGATGTGTCATATTCTGATGCGGACATGTCAAGCTTAGGAAGTTTAGACAGGTACAGCTAAATCGCATGCAGCATTGAACTTCTTCTTTTAAAAATTTTATCATGCTTGTACAGGGAGCCAGGCAGGCTGACTTTACAAAGTTCACTTACCATAAAAGGGACCTTGCCATGCCAAGCCCAAAAATACATTGTATACCAGCCTGGGGTTGATGCATGCATTTGCTATTCCACCCCTGCCTGGATATGTACACAACAAAACCAATTTTTGAAAAGGGGTGGAAGGAAGAATGGCTAGTAGCTGACTACTAGGATCCCGTCTCTCTCCTCTTCCAAGCTACCTGTTTGAGTTTGGAGTTCCAGGCTGCCGCAGTCCATGAGACTCGCAAACTGTTTCACTGATGGAGAGAGTTCCCATGGCAGGATAAATCCAACATCAAACTACCTCTGCAGTGCACAGCCACGCTGACCAGATCAAATTTGAAGTTTTAGTGCATGGCAGGCACCATCTGACTCAATTAAGGTGAGCTGCTGAATTCAATTTGCCATGCCACCTCTCAGTGATGAAAAGCTCTCCCCTACTCAAACTATCCCCTTCGCAAAAGCATCCCAAAGATCCTTTCAAAAACCCTTGCATGCCAGGATATAATAATCCCTGAGGAGGGCTGCAGAGACTTCACACAGTACGATAAATTTCAGTAGTATGTCAAGATGCCCTTCGGGCAAAATCTGTTATTGTGATATGCACAGCAAGAAGTAGGGTATAAGGCGTTTCTTCTTCCCTGCCTCACTCATCCCCAAAGATCCCTCCCTCCATGTGTTAA
Source organism: Dermochelys coriacea (assembly GCF_009764565.3). Taxonomy (NCBI): domain Eukaryota; kingdom Metazoa; phylum Chordata; order Testudines; family Dermochelyidae; genus Dermochelys; species Dermochelys coriacea. The sequence continues at coordinate 22,139,367 of NC_050079.1, forward strand.
CTATTCAGGTTGGGCCAGGCCAGCTACAGTTATGCCAGAGAAAGGAGTACAAGTCTAACTAGTCAGCAGATTCCTAACACCTTAATTAGCCCAAGATCTTATCAGAGGGAATGTTCTGGAGCCAAATCATTCCCTAAGTTGTAGTACTTATGGGGAACATAAACATATAACTAACATTTTTCATAAAGTTCCAAAGCACTAATTTATGGATGCCTCTTTATTACCTGAATTTGTCCTCATTTCCTCTACCTATTTCTCACTCCCCTTCCCAGAACTTTGGAAAGTTTTGCCAAAGATACTGAAGGACCAGTCGGTGACTTGTGATTTTATTGCACTGGCCTGCCAAGCCTCACAGAGTTGCAGCAGAAACAGACAGTTCTGTTGTAATGTAGGATTCCCCGATATTGAATAAATCTGTGTGAAAGAGAGGCTTTCAAGAGCAGACTTTTCCGGTTGGAAAATGCAACCAATAAATCATACAACAGGGTTTATAGGATGTTTTCCTGTAAAGGTGAGAAAAATGCCTTTTTAGAGGCTAAGATTATGGCCAGTAGGCTAGCAGAGGGTCAATCTGCTTTCTCTGTTAAAACCTCTCATTCTGCTTTGCCTTTTCTGCCAGTGGAGTAACCGGAACCAAGTGATTCAGTGTGCTAGTTAGGGTTGCTTACACAGCCAAACCAGCTAGTCCAAATATTGTGATATAGATGTTCTATCAAATCACTTTGCATAATTAAACAACTCCTTTTGCAGCCTCAAGGATGTGGCTACTTGACAGGCATGCAGTTTAGGACAACACTGACCCACCAGTGTGTGAACTGGTTCTACCAAAAAACGGTAAGCCTCATATACACAAAAATCCTCAGTGATACAGATACAGCTTTGCAGGTAGGAATATGCACATATAGACAGACCTTCCCTATCCATTTAGAGTCTGGAACCCCATTAAAGCCAATGGAAGTCTTTCCATGGACAACAAAGGGCTTTGGATCAGGCCCTTAGTGTATATACCTAACCCCCTACATTCTGTTAAACTAAAGTTTAACATCCATCCTTCAGGAACAAGAAACATTTAGAAAGTCCAGATTCTTGGCTTAGAGTCTCATGGCAACTAGGTCCCTCTTACATTTACAAGTCTGATGTCTCCTCGGTGGGACTCAACAACATGCTAGTAAATGGAGAGCAACAAAAGCATGTCTTTTAATGAGGCATCTGATATAATACATATAATAGATTCAAAATGAGATTTAGTGGGTCAAGCCTGAACCTTTGTTTGATGACAATCAGAGGTCAACTAATTTTTAAACGACTTGATTGTGTCACTTTATTTGACCATTTTTACTTTAATTACAGGTCACATTGGATGTCACACACTGCTCTATAAATACTTGAACAATCTGTTCGATAGAATGATAAAGTTAAGCAATTTAAAAAATAAGTTGAGCTATATCACCTTCTTGTCAACTAGGCTACTAATTTAACTATATGTAGAACTTATATAATGAACTGCTCTGCAGAGTACAGAGTAGAATTTCTAGTTATTCGCTTTCAGTGCTCATTAAGGTGAGAGATGACAGCGCTGGCCACATGATTCGCTACAGTCTGATATCACTGAGCTTATAACTAACCTGGATAGAATGGAATTAAAAACACTTATCAGCATTTAAGAAACAGAGAAGTACAGCAATAGGTTAGTCCTGCCTGCCCTAGTTTTCACACTGTGCTATTACTATTATGAAATACCATAGATGCTTTCATTGTTATTACAATTAACACAAAATTCTGCAGCTAAAATCCTCCACCTCTCTAGCTCCTCTGCCCAGGTCATGCTCCTCTTTGAATCACTTCACTGACTTCTCCTCACTTTCTGCATTACGTTCACGGTTCTCATTCTCACCTTCCAGATCCCAAACAACTCCTGCAATGTATAGACTCTATTTTAGAACAACCTTAACCCTCAGATATCTGCTACTGTTTGTAAGGTCATCAGGCACCAGAGAGCAGACTTCCTCTAGGAGGGCCTAATTCATCCCGTACCAGTGTTAGTACATGGCCTGAAAGGGGGCTTCTTGCACCTCTCTGATCCCAGGGCTGGGTTGGGTTTCGCCCATGCCACAAGCAAGGGCTCTCCTAAATTGTATCATGGATGTCATGGTACCTCTGGGCTTTGCAACAGCCAAAAGGTTTCTGGGGAACAGGACTGCACTAGCTGTGCTGCTTTCTGGCTGCAGCGCTACCCTCTCACCTCAGACCTGTTCTCAATCCACCTGGGACCACCTGCTGTTCCAAGCGATTTCTGTCGGGGCAGCAGTTGGTAAGGTGCTCTGTGCTGGGGAAATTCTCCAGGACATTTCATGCTGGTGCACAGAGCAAGCATGATTACGGCCCATTTTGATCTGTTTCTTTGACTCTCCAGTGTGGAATGATGCTTTCAGTAGCACTGGTTTGTACTATTTTAGTTCACCCTGTGCGATGGTTACCCAGCCAGCCAGCCTTTTGCAGATACACAGCCGTGCTGCCGTTTTCCCTTACTTAGGAAGTGCTGCTGTTTAAGTTTAGAAGTCAAAGACAGGTTTCAGAGTAGCAGCCATGTTAGTTTGTATCCGCAAAAAGAAAAGGAGAACTTGTGGCACCTTAGAGACTAACAAATTTATTTGAGCATAAGCTTTCTTGAGCTACAGCTCATTTCATCGGATGCATGCAGTGGACAGTATTTCACAGAGGAGTGAAGGAGATGACATTGTGAGACACTCTCTCTCTCTTTCATATATATGGTTTCTTAACGGAGAGGAGAATTTTATTATTGTTGTAACTAAATGGTTTTTGTAGAAACAGCTGTGTGGCCAATTCAGGGCTGCCATGATTTTGCAGCTGTGAAAGAAACCAAATGACGGGATTTAGTTTAGCTACATTGTTATTTTAAGACTTTTATCTCTTCGTAATACAATGTATTAGAAGTTGCTGTATGCTGTTGGAAAGCTGTCCTGTTTGAATTCTAGCTGCTGAAGGAAAAGACATGGCTTAAGTTTTGATGTACATCTCTTCTTTAAGGCATGGTATGGTGAAATAATACCTGTAAATGGTAAAACATTCCTCTCACATGGATTTAGAGTGATTATATAAAGAGAAAAAAATAAAAATGATTTTTTCCCCCTCTGTACTTGTCTTTGCAGGACTTTCTTCTGACTACACTCCCATTGCTCCTTATACTTTACAATACTTTGCAAGTTGGCCTTTTATTATTGGAGTCATTTCAGGTCTTCGGCCTTCTAAAGGGTTAGAGGGGCTAGACATATTTCCAGGTGTGGTTTATAAATACTTGAAGATTTTATTTATTGTATCAACATGCACACTCTATTTAACTCTGAGTTTTGTAACTGAAGAAGCAAAACATTGTACTGACTTTATTTTTAAGTTGCAAGAATCTAGTCTTCTCTTCATTGAAACCTTGCTGTGTGTGTATCTATCTCAGGGGAACTGGTGGTAACCCCTGTATTTAGGTTATATTTACACTTTTATTGTAAAAAAATTGTGCAACTTTTATTTTAATTAGGAAGCTCTCACAAATTAATTGTTTGCAGCAATCCCTTGACATTTGACAAGGAGAAAAGTCCTGGGCCTACAGAAGTACCTCTTTTTTGTCTCATGAAATTCTTTTCAAGTTTGGCTGAGTTATAAACTTCAAACAAACAAAAAAATCAGTTTCCTTGCTATCACTTGTATTGTCAGCAAAAATGTTGGCACCGTGCCAAAATAAATGAATACAAACTTTCTAAAGAGCCAGGGTCACACCATTGCCAAAGCAGCAACAGAAGAAGCACACACAAGACTGGAACTCTGGGAGGAAGAAAGAGCAGAATAGGACTACTGCTGAAATGTAATCCATACCGCTGGACTCAGCATACAATCCCAGTGTCCCAAGCCCCACCTCTCGGGGCCCCACGTAGGGAAAGAGCTCCCTACATATCCGGAGGAGGGAAAGGGTCAAGCAAGGGAGCTAAGCTTCTCAGAATCAGCACATGGCCTCAGCAGCCCATCCCCTCCAAGTCAATAGCCTTCTCCTATACCGGCTAACATAACTAGTTCTGTAACTCAAACAGTTAAGTGTGTTCTGAGGGATCAAGATTCAAATCCTATTCTTGATGCGAGTTGTTACAGTTGCACAAAATAGAATTTGTTTGTACCTTTTTCCTTAAACACACACACACATACACACACACTGGTAAAGAGTATTATTTAGGCTGCAAAGAACTTAAAAGTCAGGAAATGCCATAGTTTAGGATGCCCATCCACCTTTAATTCTGTCCTTTTGTGCAAAACCATAATTATACAGTTTTTAATTAAATGCTATTTTTCCATGTGAACCATTCCTCACTTGGTGCACAAGTTGGATGGCGCTGAGGGAATGAGCCAACTGTTCAGTGTTTCTTTTTATATTCATCATTCAGTGTATGGCCCCTGCTGTCTTTATTGCATTGAATACAGAATTATTTAATTCCTCTTTGTCTTTTCTGTGGTACTCATCAGCATAGAATCGGCATGTCTCACAGATATTAATGAATTATCTCCACCCCTACCCTGTGTGAGATCTGAGAGTATTATTATCTCCATTTTACAGATGGGGAAACTGGGACAGGGAGCCTTATCCCAGGCCCTGCAGTGACACAGACAGGGTTATAAACCAAGGCCTCCTGACTCGTACCATGTGCTCATGTCTTCAGATCATCCAGTGTTACTGCCCATGCTGGTGAATATCTAAGCAGCTCCAATTGACTTCAGTTGCCACTGTTAATGCTCAGGACTGGTGCAGATCAGGAAGTTGGTGTCTCAAGTTGGGCATCCAGCAAATAAGGAATGTACAATTTATGGCCACCTGCCAAAATTTTGGATTAAGTGATTTACATCTGTAGCAGAGGTAAGGATAGAAATGAGTTCTTCTGTGTGGAATTCACCTGCCTTAACCACAAAAGCATCCCCTCTCTTACAGCAGTTCCCTGCCTTGTGTTCCACCCACATTTCAAATTCTAAAGCAAACGAGGTAGGGGCTACAACTGAAATAATATAATTCAGTACAAACTCTAATGCATTACCAGAACACGGTCCATCCTGTGCACTGAGTAAGTCAGGAATCCTATGGAAAAAACTACAATATGATCAGATAGTTAAAGACTATATCATTACAGATATGCACAAAGGGGGCACAATTAAGATTGCTTGGGTAACAAATTCTGGCATTTTTAAATTTTTGAGTGCTTGATTTACAACCTTAATATTCTTTTAACATAGCTAAGTAGCTAGGTTTCCTTCTATGTACTTATGCACATACACATATACACACACAAGCAAGGGTTTTATTGAAAGCAATTCTAAAAATGAGTTGCTTACAGAAAAGCAACCCAATCAGCAGATTAATGTTATTGCTTTCTACACTGCCACCAGCCTCCTGCATCTAGCTTTCTCAAAGCAACAGTCTATCTAGCTAAAAAATGAGTCACCCTTTCTTCATAAGAATCTTTTTCCATGACTTAATATTTCCATTGTAATCTGAATCCTAAATTCTCAAAGAGGGGAGAGGACAGAATGTAAGTTGCAGTAACAAAGAAGCAAATTATGTGCAACAAATATTAGATTTTCTACCTTGTCTCAGAGAGAGTGATAAGAAGCAGGCATCCATATACTATGTATGCAGAGAATGGAACCTTTCCTTAGCAAATAGAAACTGAAGTGTTTGCCCAAAGGATCAAAGATCTACAGTGGAAAAGACTAATATTAGAGGGCAAGACAACCAATTAGTGCTTCCAGTCCATGTACAGAATCGAGTATTATATTAAACTCAGGTAGGAATTTCATCCTTTGCCTTGATAAACTGTTAGGCTATGTAGATTCTGTGTGTAAGAGAGCTGAGATGTTTCCAGTGAGGTCTATGTACAATAAAGTAGATAATTTCATACATTATCCAGTCTCAAAGTGTTACCGTTAATACAGGAATCATATTTCTAATCCAACCATACTATAACTTCCTAAATGCATTAAGTGGCTATGATCAGTTGATTTGGTAAGGGCTAGATTGTGAACCGCTAACAATGAATTGTACCTTACAGCTTGGGTAGTTCCATTAAAATCAATGGAATTGCTTGAGGAGTAAGCTACTATTCAAAGTGAGTTTAGCGTATCTGACCAGAAGATTAAACTGGAAGGTGAGACAGAATGATGTCTTGAAAGGCCAGTGAAAATGGCTCTCATCTTCTCACTCCAAACAAAATTTAGGTTGCATCAGGAGGGCACAGGTAAGTTAGTTAGCAGGAAATGCTTGGCAATCTTAAAATAAATGTGGAGAATGCCTGGGAACCTGCAGTGTTCAGCATCAGCATTTCAAATGTTCAGTTATGTAATATTAGACTGAAGGGCATTGATACATTACCATGGACAGGAATTTCATTAAGGAAACACACTGAGCTGGACTGTCAGGATCCCTCTGAGGACTGACAAATCGGTTTGCAGGATTTTTACTAATTGTTATTATTTGATTATTATAATTATTATTTTCTATTCCATTTCACACCTCCTAAGAATTCTACTCAAAGTGCCTTTTCCCTTTTACAGCCCCTCTCTTCTTTCCCTTCAGGGAAGAGCATAAGACACAGAGGTGGCCTGACTAACGTGTCCAGAGTGTTCCCTTTCTAATAATGTCCCTCATATTAGTGCCTAACAGACAAGTTTTCCTAAAGCACTAAAGTAATTCTGTAATGCCCTTACTGCTACGGAAACTGCTGAGCAAAATCCTTGCACAATGGGTCTCCTTGGCATTCTTTAACCCTATTGATAATGATAAAGTCTCATAAATCTAGGTAAATCTTTAATTACACCTTAGGAGCACTTTGATATTATAACTGTGATATAGTAATAAAGAGTCCATTCAAAATTATGTCTACATTTTATTGAAATGCTGTTAGGGTTAAAATAGGATCAGTTGGCATTTGTTCATTGCTATTTTTGCTTTTTTTCCTGCAACCACTTCTAAAATGGAATATATATATATTTCTTAATAATTGTTTAGAAGGCGCTATTCTGCTCTATGACTGCTCTTTTTTTTATTATTTATTGTAACTGGAGGATTTGCAGTCCATGGGCCATGTTGGATTTATCAAAACTAAAGGCTGGGATGCAGAGATTATACTCTTGTGTGTATATTTGATCGTTTAGTCTAGAATTTCTCTTTTCCAACCTCCTCTTATGTATTTATTGAAAGTAGAATTTTGGTATAGGTTTTGTGGAGGGTTAGTAACAATAATAAAAATGTAGACATATATTTATTTTGTAGTATAATAAAATAATGGAGGCTCCAATCCAGTTTTTAAATGTGTGTTTCACTTTGTTTCCTAATGTATGCAAATTATTTATATCTTCAGCCAAAGCATACATTTTAACTTGTGTGAATAATTCTGAAAGAAGATTAAGTTTTTTTTTTAATTAGATTACATTTTTCAAAATCTGGCTAGGTACTAAGTGACAGGATTAACAAGGGCACTTTGCAGGATTTTGATGTTTTCTTGATTAGATCAGGGGTATTTTATACAGAAGCAGTAACTGATTAAGTGGTTTTAGTGATGTGAATGAATGCATGATCCTAGTTTATCTCAGTATCTTCATAAAGAAGCCATCTTAACTGTCAAGAAAGCCCAACCAAGAGTGAAAATGACATTAGCAAAAAGCTAAGCAAAAGGTCAGTAGAGCAGAATAGAAGAGGGAAAAAAAGTTCTCTTCCCCTACTCCTGGTATTGGGATAACCAATATCAGTCTCACATACACAGCTGGGTATGAACTTAAAATATTTTTCTGAACTTCATTAGCCCAATATTATACTAACATTAGAAGAAGAAAAATATTTTTGCAGTGCCTACTTTTTTTCTGTGCAAGGAATAACATTTTAAAATGTTAGAGTTTTTTTAATATTAATCTAAGGAAGTTGCTGAATAGGTAATACTATGATATTTAAAATAAAATAAATGCATTTCAAGATGGCAACTGCACTAAAACCTATTACTTAGAAACAACAATAGTGGTCATCAAGAGAATTCTCATGACTACTTGCACACAAGTTCTCCTAGTCATTTTCCAAGTGTGATTTCTCAAACATTTTTTTTAAATCACAAATAATGATAATTGTTTTCATGTATGCAGCACCTTCCATCTGAGGGTTTCAGTGTGTTTTACAAGTATGTCTGTAATTCTCTCAACAATAGAAATCAGGTAAAGAAAAAAGATTAGATTAATTACTGTGATTTCAAACATGTCTGTACTAGCCATGCAAAAATACTTATACAATATTGCACCCACCTCTGTGGATTCTTCCAGGAGATGAGCAATTCGAGACAAGTTACTGTTCATCTTCAGCCAAAGGCAATGAAGAATTGCCATTGAAAAGAGATGTTGTGATTTCTTATTTTTGTATCAAACATTTCTTTATTGAACTCTGTTAAAAACAGAATGTAAATTAAAAAAATAAGGATTTTTTTAAAAAGCTACATTGTCTTCTAATAAGAAACTCTGTGTTAATAAATGCAATGGAGTGGCTACAGTTTGCATTTGTTGAATCACTCCAGGTAATATTTGGAATGGAGTGAGGGAAATGCAAAGCTCACATCCAAACTATTCTCATTGCTAGAACAGTATTAAAGTAACAACAATGCAAAATCCAATTTTGGCATATCTGTGCTCGGTTTAAGGGCAGCAGAATTCATATCAGATTCTAGGCAGACAGGTCTTGAGGCAGGTTTTCACAGATCTGCACTCTGAACCTGGTCACCATTATTTTAGTTCAAAGTTATGCACATATACAGGTCTCCACTTAAAAATATTTGAAAAATAATAACAAATAAAATTGCATTTCTGAGAATCTCAGAGCTCATTTTTCACCGTAAATATTTTTTTAAGATTCACACACCCACAAAATTATTTTTTTGCCAAAATACAAAAAAATGATTTTCAAAATCATTTTTAGTAATAAGAAAAATTATGAAAAACTCAGAATCTTTACTGGGAAAAAATCTAACTTTTGGTTTAAACATTGTAAAATATCAACAAAAATAACAGTTTTCCACAAAACCTTTTGTTTTGGTTGAAAAGCTGTTTTCTATTGAAAAAATGAACCTTGGTAGCCAGGTCCCTAGTGGCTGCATACTTTTAGAAGGTCATTTTTTCCCTCCAGTGTCATTTTTATTCTTATTGCTTCCCCTTCCTACCAAACTGCAGCATAGGAATACTTTATTAATTTTGCATCATTGCCTGAACTACCACCCCATTTGGAAAGCCATCACTCCTCTCACCTCTGATGATAAGGGAATGTCAGCTGCCTCATATCTTTAGAAGGCTTAGTAATGGGTACGTCAGCCTTTTGACCCAGAGGCTAAACTTATTCCAAAATTTTAGAGTTCCACAGTATACAAATGGGAAGAAATTTGTTCCTGAATATTTTTAACTCACTATGTTTTCCTTCAGCAACATGTTCGAACTCACATTATCGGGTCTCTGCTTAGTAGTTTTTTTTTGGGGGGGGGGAAGGAGGAGGAGATGCTGTTTGGTATATTTACTAATATATCATTTTTCTACTGTACTTTTGAACAGGTTATATCCAGATTCCAGCTGGATGAGTATCCGCTCTTTGTAAGCTGTTATGAGATTCAGCACAAGCATTGGTGGTGTGCTCCCTAGGATTTGGGAAGCAGACTTCTGAATCATTATTTCCTTGCCAGAGTGGCACTGAGTGGGAGCCTACCCAGTTTTTATTTATAATACTTTTAGAAGCATACAATTTGGAATTCAGTTCTGGGGCTTGATTCACATCTGTAGGGCACAGTTCGCAGCTGGTCCCTTGCTCTTAACTACTCTTGAATATAGATTCTCCCTCAAGGTAGGACAAGCGGTTGTACCACCATAGCTCTCCACCAGGCGAGTGTTCCTTTAAATTACAGGTTTCAGAGTAGCAGCCGTGTTAGTCTGTATTCGCAAAAAGAAAAGGAGTACCGGTGGCACCTTAGAGACTAACAAATTTATTAGAGCATAAGCTTTCATGAGCTACAGCATCCGATGAAGTGATCTGTAGCTCACGAAAGCTTATGCTCTAATAAATTTGTTAGTCTCTAAGGTGCCACCGGTACTCCTTTTCTTTTTTTAAATTACAGGCAGGGATTCAGAGGGTTCCCCACTGGCAGATGTATCCTAGCTCTACCTTTTGCTGGATTAGCAACCACAGACCTTCTGCACCACTTGCACAGTGGTGCTGGATTCTTGTACATGCAGATTTTATAAACTGCTGCTCTCTTTTAGCCTGATACACCATTGCCACTCACCCAGTGGCGGATTAGCCACTGGGCTGACAGGGCCTGTGCTCAGGAGAAAAAATCCCCGGAAAAAAAATCCCCGCCTCCGGCCCTGGGACTGGAGAAGCTTTCACTCCCTGCTGCGCCACAGGGCCGTGGTGTGGGGACAGAGCTTCTCCGGTCTTGGGGCCACAGTGTGGGGCAGAAAGGAGAAAAAGGGGTTGCAGGGCTGAAGTGGGGGGAGGAATGGGGAGGACCCGGGGAAGGGGCAGTAAGGGGTGTGGCTGTGGGCAGGCCCACAGGCAGAAGGGATGGAATGGGGGAGGGGCCACAGACAGAAGGAGTAGGGTGGGGCCCAGGGCCCCAGGGAACCTTACTCAACCTCTGCACTTACCATGGCAGCCTCTGGAGGAATAAAGGAAACACCTATTCCACCCTCACCAGGGAACTTAATTAGCATGGAAGACCTTCTGCACCATGGGTGAATTTCTCTGAAATAATTATCCATGCTGCATATTACTAAGAGTTGCAATAGATAAGCGACATGTGCATTGCTTAAACACATCAAGCAAGATTTTCTTGTCTGAGCATTCGTACATATTGCTCAACTCCTAAAAATAGCTACTGTTTTTATTCAGCACATAACCTTGTTATATCCCCAATCTGAACAACACACCTGTGGATTGTTGCCCTTCACCTGTTCTCTGACCCACAGCACCAATGACAGTCTTTTCTTTAAAGGCCTATAGGCAGAACTGAGGAGGCTAAATGGATCTGAAATAACAACTTATGGCTGATCAGCACAAGTTGATCAATGATGGGAGTAAGTATATAAAGATGTATTGTATATTGCGAACATAAAGATAGCACCGTCTTGACTTTAGACCCAATTTGCTGGTGTCCTAAACTTTCTATAGTCACTTACCTCAGTGCAAAGTGAGTGTAAAATGCTACCATGTCACAATAGTAGAATTTTACTCCACTTTTGCACTGATGAGTGTCAAGCTCTTTATTTCTCTTCGCACCATGAATAACCACATTAATTTCAACAGAACTTTAATATAGGCATTTTGTTCAGGTACTAAACACACACACACACACACACACTTTTTATTCTTTTAGTACCAGGTGTGTTAAGGGGGGTTGGTGGGTGGACTGTATATTTTGGTCTGCAACTCTGATTCATTCAGTGCCCGGGACTCAAAGAGATAGATTCAGGAGAAAGAACTATAAATGGGGTAAAGACAAATATTTTATCAGTAACATTCGCAGTAACATTATCAGATGCATCCGATGAAGTGAGCTGTAGTTCATGAAAGCTTATGCTCAAATAAATTTGTTAGTCTCTAAGGTGCCACAAGTACTCCTTTTCTTTTTGTGAATACAGACTAACATGGCTGCTACTCTGAAATCAGTAACATTGAAAGTTAAAATTGAAAGTTAAATTAAAAGCAACAATGCCAATGATAAAAATGTTGATAGAAATGTTAAATAGGACAATTTTACTGTAGGCAAGTAGTTTCCAACTTCAATTGAATTCCTAATTAAAGCCATGACTGCTATTTATTGTGCAATATGCTTATTTGGTGTTGCAGCATCTGTTTCTTGCAAGCTGCATTCACCCTCCTCTCCTGGGTTAATTTAAGTTCACCCACCTCCCCTCAGTTCAGCACTGGCACTGGAGTCTCACAGAAAGGGAATTCAGCACATTTCAGGATTTAGAATGTATTTTAAAGTTCAAACCTTCTTGGATACACACATGCTAAATACTAAAGAGCTTGTTTAAAACTGGTAGGGACTTCATTTAGTACAACATGTGCCTTTGCATGTCTGATTCACCCCCGTGTGCCTTGGTAGTGCAAGCATTTTAAAGTGCTGTGTACATTCAGCAACAGGAGAACTGCACAGATAACAAGGAGAAATCTGCCCCCTTCCCACCCACAAACATCAGAGAACATTTCCTTCAACTGAACCGAATCTGACTTTTAGCAGAATCAGGAGAGAGCTGATGGAGTGGAGAAAGGAAATTCTCTGCTCTCTCTTCCAGCCTCCGGGCTTTTGCTCACTGGAGCTGCTGCTGTTTATTATTACTAATTGTTTTGCCAGAGGCCCCAACTGAGATCAGGGCACCGCTGTGCTTGGTGCTGTACAAACACACAAAGAGAATCCATGCTCTGAATTGCTTTTAGACTCTAAATCAACCAGACAAATGGTTGGCAGGTAACAAGTGACACAGAGAGGGGATGTGACTTGCTTCTCATCACACAGCAGGTTAGTGGCAAAGCCAGAATAAGAAACCCAGGTCTCCTCACTGCAAGGGCAGCACCCTTTCCATCAGAGCACACTGCAGATTTCTCAGGTGTGAGAACCCAAAGGTTATGGTGCTGCTAAGTAGCTCCTAAACATGGACAGTCTGGGGCCCACTCAATTAAATTTTGCAGTGTCTCCACTGGGGAAATGCCAGAGGCAGAAAGTTTGAAGGGGGCAACAGTGTTCTCGCTGCTGCTGTGGAAGAGCTGTAGTACCATCACCACATCCTGGTATGACCTGATAGGAGAGCGCAGAGACTCTTTGCTTCTCCACAAGAGGAGTCCTGCAGGTGGAGGAAGCAAAGCCTTTCCTTTAAGGGTATGTCTACATTACAATAAGACATGAGATGGCTGGCCCATATCAGCTGACTTAGGTTTGCGGGACTTGGGCTGTGGGGCTATAAAATTGCAGTGTAGACTTCTAGGCTTGAGCTGGAGACTGGGCTCTGGGACCCTTGGGACCCAAGGGCCAGTGTCTACACTGCAATTTGATAGCCCTGTAATCTGAGCCCGCTGACACAGAACAACTGTGGGTGTTTTATTGCAATGTAGACATATCCTAAGAGAACTGGGGAGGATGGCTCCACAGATGTGGATATGCAAAGCCCTCTTTTCTCCTCTGCTGTGGCAAGAAGATGGCAGGCAGTTGGAGATACATGGAACTCCTCCATGGAGGAAGAGCAAGGGTCATGTAACCCAGAAGAATGCAACCAATGGTGTCAAGGCCTACAAAACCATCCCAAAGGAGATGGGAGGGGTTGGAAGCGAGTCAGGGAGAAGAAGGCTCCCCACAAAGAAGTCCTGCTGTCACCAGACGGGAAGATTGAATCATCCCACAACAGAGGTAGAGAAAGAGAGGAAGCATTGCAGAAGGGGGAAGGGAGGTCAGAAAATGGATGGACTAGTCTGAATAAGCTCCAGACAAGCATATGAACTGGGAAGTGCTTATCTGAACCTTGTAAGGTTGCCCATCACTAGTTTCCGTTACCTATAGTGAGAATAGAATGCCAGCGCTGAAGAGGAAGCTGTTTAGGGCAGGGCCATGTTTTCTTGTGCATCTATATAGCATTGAACACAATGGAGCCAGGAGGCCTTTGGGTGCCAGCACAGTCCAGATATGTATAATAATAGTGCTCAAATTCCCTTACTTTTGTCAATTGGAACTATTTTAACTGACTTTTAAAATCCAGTTTCATGCTATAAAATGGTTTCAGTCGATTTCATGGCTGGGAAAGGTGGCAGACAAAGCCTTGGAAACTGAACTCCTTTATTTAGTCATAGACCTGTGAGTCAAACCACAGGCAGTGCCCTGACAATCGTTCCCCACAATAACACATCAACCCTAACCTGGAAGCACCTCTAGGATCACGAGTCTCCGTAGCCACTCAATTCTTTCCCTCTCTACTGAGGGAAATTCTAATGGTGGGTTGTTGGTTGGGGTTTTTTTCCCCCTGAACACTAGAAACACCTATTTTACACAGACTACAGAGCAGCCACCAGATGGTAATAAGAGTTGGTCACAAGTATCAGCGAGTGGCTGGATTCAAACCAGTGATCAAGAGGTGAAAGAAATATCTTATGGCCAGCACTTTGAGCCTTCCATTTGATGGGAACATCAACATTTCCATGGTGAAGGTCATGGAGCACTACCTGAGATACATTTTACTACTTTTTCCAGTGTGCTGGCTGTAGAAAATAGATCTAAAAGTATCAAAAAACGAGAACCCCCAGTAGAGGGAATTTTAGCATGTATAGCATGCTACTAAAACATTAACATGAAATAACTTTTGATCAATGCTAGGAGAAAAAAATTATATATTAATACATACACGTTTCTTCCTTCATAGTCAAATTACTTTACAATGCTGATTAAAATAACAGAACATTAGAGCTTGCTGAGCTAAACATTATATTTCTAAATCCATTTTCAATTGTTTTCCTTCAATTTAAACATTTTTGAGCAATTTTATTGCTAATCATACCGCTAGACTTTTTTTTATTATACATTAAAATTCACACATTTTATCTAAGTTACACAGTGCTGTTAGGTTTAACTCTTTCGGTGCCACAGACCAACGACAGTAGAACAGTGAGAGGCACATGTGCAGCAGCTGCCATTAAAAAAAATCAGTTTTTGCCAACAGATACAGAGAAGAAGGAGAGAAAAAAAATAAAAAAGGAGAGGGAGAGAGAGTGAGAGAGAGAAAAAATGAGAAGGAAATGAAGAAAAACTAGTAAATGACACCCAATTTTAAGTTTAAACATTATATTTTTTATGTCCCTACATGTCATTGTTTTTTTTCGTCTGGTAGAAAAGATCAAGCAAAAAGATGGAAGAGCTTGCTTTAATTCAAGAAAGAGGGTGGAGCAAACTGAGATGACTGTGACCTGTGAAAGAGGAGCACACATAGTTCAACAGTTCAAGCACTGAACAGCTCCCTTCAGAATTAAATAAGGTACCTCAAGAAACATTTTGTGACTAGAGGGAACATAATTGTGAGACAGAAATATAAGATAAAGCTGATATGAAGGAAAGCTGCAGTAGAGTAGCTACAGACAACAAAATATAACACTTTTTGGAAACACCTGTCAAGGTTTTAATATCTCTCTGTAACTATTTTTCCCCCAAGGCATCTCTCTCTGAGTACTGCTGTCTCACTGCTTCTCGCCAGGAGGAACTCCACTCTGCTCTCTTAAATTTCAATCCCATTGTCCTTATGCTGGACAGGTTCCCATTAGAATAAATGGGAGGCTGACCCGAGTAAAGATTTCATGATGGGGCCCATGCTGTACCATTTGCACCTAGAGAATTCTAATTCTCATAAGTTAGCAGAGCATGCACATTCAGGGACCACTAAGGGCTGGTAACTACATCAAAACATTAATTAACACAACTAGATTGCCTCACAAATAAAACATTAATATAGTAATTTCTAGCCTATAACCAGCTGGAATCTTTTCCCCAGCTATATATATACACTGGCATTAACTGTGCAAAGCAAGTATTATAACAAATTCAAATTAATATCACCTTTTCCCAGTTTTATAATTCAGACTCAAACAATAAATTATTAAAATCCCTTGGAAATAGAGAGACAAGGTGGGTGAGGCAATATCTGTTATTGGGCTAATTTCTGTTGGTGAGAGAGACAAGCTTACAAGCCACATGGCTACAACTTCCCATGGGAATAGTCCCTTTTGAAATGCTACTTCAGGATCCTTGTTTAAGGTGTAAAATTCTTTCAGTTAAGTTGTTCTGTCCTGGATTCCTTAAATCCCATAGATATTCAGTGATGATATCCCTAACTTGGACCCCCGTGACTGCTCAATGCTCCCAATCTCTCTCCTGTCAGCTCTCCACCAAGCCCCTTTCTGTCTTTTCTCCACAGCCCTGCCCTTCTCTCTCTCTTAGTAGCTGTTGTATGAAACTGTCTGCACCCTACTCACATGCTTTTGCTGTGCTATTCCAGATAGCTATGGAAGAGGAGAAACGCTGTTTGACCCAGGTTCATGGAGATTCAGGGTGGTGGATTTCTCGGCAGGATTGATACTTATTCATTACTTTGATTTTCATCTCAGGTTGTAGTTGCACCTATCAAAAGCCACATATGTAAAAATATATATTTGACATTACTGTAGGTAACATTTTTGGCATCACATCCAATAGAATAATAATGTCCTTCATAAACATTAGTGTATTGCACATACATAATTTGAAAGAACTAGGGAAAGACAGCTAGCAAAAATACGAGCAATGCCAGTTAATGAAAAGCTCACATTTTCAAACTACTGTTTAACCGATTAAAATTGAATTAAATGAATATAACTTTAACTATGTCAACTGTTTAGCATAAAAAGTTGTTCAATATATCATACTATATGTAGGAAGATTTTTGTAATCTTTAATTGTAAAAAATAGTCAAATACTATTTAATTTCATAACTGGGTAAGATATAAAATTCACAATTACATGAATTATATTTAGTAAAATATGTTAAAACACAGTTTTTAGATGGTGGAATTTTATGGATATTATATTGGAATTGAAGCACATTTTAATTACCTAATTATTGCCATTTTCAAAGTCCAGTTATACCATAATTGAGTCCAAGGTTGAAAGAGTGATTTAATTGATTTATCTGGTCTCAGTTACCTGTAATAAGAATAATTTGGGGTATAACCTGCCTGATAAGAATCCTAACATTAAACCACACTGAACTGAACCTTGGACCTTAAATGGTAATCCCATCACTAATTTATTTTACATTTCTAATCCTAGGTACATAAGACAGTAAACAGTGGACAACGTTTTAAGAGATACAGACATGAACTGATACGACAGGACAGTCTTTTATGCTTATCATGCTTTTCCTCTGAGACGGCTTCCTTAAGGTTCTGCATAATACCAACCTCCCAGTCATCCAGACCTTTAACATGGGGCCCATCTTTGACTCCTCCATCTTTTTCTCTACCCACATCCAGCCCTCAGTCTTCTTCTTCTTCCTCCACAGCAGCAGCCTTTCTGTCCCATGAATAAAATTGCTTCTCTATACCCTCTTCACATCCCTCCAAACTTACTGATTTTCAAAGAAGCTGAGCATCATTTTGCCCAATTTATTGCAGTGAGCATTGAGGGTGCTTGCCTCCTCTAAAAATCAGATCAATAGTGACTGTTCCACACCATTAAAATGTCTGCTTCAGAAACAGCTCTTATTTTTCATCATTTCTTCCAACCACAAAGCACCCCTAGAAAGGGAAACAATTCAGGGGGATGATAGAAAAGAATAGAAGTCCTGAAGTTGCTCAGGATTTTGAGGGACAGAGACAAACAACATAACAATGCAGAAGGAGAAGTCTCATCTTTCTTTTAAGAACCCAAATGGCTTTCTTCTTATCACACCCATTTGCATTGTCTTATACAGCATTATCTGCTCTTCCTAATTATCAATCACAGATTTATCCAGCAGTTTTAGAAGGAAGTGGCCAATTGGACTGATAAAGAAAACAGAATAAGAAAGAGGAATCCCATATCCAGAAGACTAAACACAGTTCTGTGCATTTCTTAAATCACTACCAATTATCAGGGCTTGCGAGTCTGACAAGAAACAACATCTTGAGAAAACAGAGGCTGGAAGACAGAAAAACATCAGAAGAAAAGGGAATGAAAGAAAAAGCTAAAGCTTCTCTTCACTATCCTATCTCTCTTTATAAAGAGATCAAGGAAGAAAAAGAGATCATTGTCCCAAACTTCTTTCCTATATGCCTAATTCCACATCCATTTCACACATGCCCTTTTGTCACAGCCAGAAGCATTTAATGGATGCCCAGGTTTACTCAGTGTTGCCAACTCCCCCTTCTTAAAAATGTAGAATAAGGCAACAGTTTAGGTGCTTGGGCTTCAGTCCAAACACACTGCTGTTTTTCCCAGCTAATGAAGAGCAAACAGATCCATCAAAGGGATAAGTTTTAGAAATGTACCATCAAAAGGTTCCCAAATGAACTGCCTTAACCAGTGCAGTTCAAAAACAAAGATGAGGAGACACACAATTTAGCTATATTATGTCCAAAACCAAACACAATAAAGGAAATATGCAAATATCAAAGAAGACCTATTTCTGAGAACTAACTAAGAGGTATTGAAAAGAAACTTAACTACAAAAGAAAGATAAGCTGAAACTTCAGATACTTACAATCCATGCACTTCGGGATCTCAACAGCTGGGTCACTGAAGATCAGAGCATCTGGAAACTCTGTCTGCAGAGGCATCCCTTTTTAAACTCCCAAGATCCCCTTCTTTTTCTAAACAGATATAATCAAGTCAAGTGACACGATCTCTGACTTCTCCTGTTGGTTTAATTAAAATTATGTCCTTTGGGATAGCCTTTTTTTCTAAATGTCAGGTGTATTTTAAAAATAGATTCCATGGCACTTTCTCCAAATTCCATCCCCTCCTTAATGTCAAACCACTCACTTTGTTGGCAGACTACAAAGTGAGCTCTTTGATAGATTCAGGTCTGGGATAGTTAACTATTGTCCTTTAAGCACTTGAATTCAAGTGGTTTGGATGCACATGCTGAATCATTATACCCTGGTCAGTCAAAGCTTTAACCCCTTTAATTTAAATGCAGGTTTCCAGTCTCACAAATACTAAAATTATAATTAAAAGCTCAAAAAAAATTCAAAAAAAAAAGCGATTCTCTTTCCATAAGATGATAATACTGTTTAAAAATACTGTCTTATGATTCCCCATATTACTGTATTTTTGCATCAATATTTATCTCTGATGAGAATTTATATACAAGAAGAGTATTTTAGCATCCTTATCACACAAGTGCCATGGGATGGCTTAACCAGAAAAAAAAAAAAGAAAAATATGGGTACCTATTTAGTCAGATCTACAAATATTATCATAGAACTAGTCTCATAAGAACGTCCTTATTTGCAGCAAAACTACAGAAACAGCTAAGAATCTGGCTATGCAGATTTGTACGTGAACATTCTCTCATCTGTGAAGGAGCTAGAATGTTTCAACTGCAAAAGCAATTGTTTGAGAAGTGCTCAAATAACTTTGAAGGCAAAAGGCTATGCACACACAATAGCAAGTCATTCTGGAAATCAGGGCCTACAATTAATATGGATCCAGCTTGGTCCCTGTCATAAATATAAAGGGAAGGCTAACCACCTTTAAATCCCTCCTGGCCAGAGGAAAAACCCTTTCATCTATAAAGGGTTAAGAAGCTAAGATAACCTTGCTGGCACCTGACCAAAATGACCAACGAGGAGACAAGATACTTTCAAAGCTGGAGGCGGGGGGGGGTGGGAGACAAAGGTTCTGTCTGTCTGTATGATGCTTTTGCCGAGACCAGAGCAGGAATGCAGGTCAGAACTCCTGTAAAGAGTTAGTAAGCGATCTAGTTAGATATGCGTTAGATTCTGTTTTGTTTAAACGGCTGATAAAATAAGTTGTGCTGAATGGAATGTATATTCCTTTTTGTGTCTTTTTGTAACTTAAGGTTTTGCCTAGAGGGATTCTCTTTGTTTTGAATCTGATTACCCTGTAAGGTATTTACCATCCTGATTTTACAGAGGTGATTCTTTTACTTTTTCTTTAATTAAAATTCTTCTTTTAAGAATCTGATTGCTTTTTCATTGTTCTTAAGATCCAAGGGTTTGGGTCTGTGTTCACCTATTCAAATTGGTGAGGATTTTTAATCAAGCCTTCCCCAGGAAAGGGGATATAGTGCTTGGGAGATATTTTGTGGGGTGAGAGGTTTTCAAGTGGGCACTTCCCCTGTTATTTTTGTTGGACACTTCAGTGGTGGCAGCATAAAGGTTCAAGGACAAAAGGTAAAAGTTTGTACCTTGGGGAAGTTTTAACCTAAGCTGGTAAGAATAAGTTTAGGGGGTCTTTCATGCTGGTCCCCAGATCTGTACCCTAAAGTTCAGAGTGGGGAAGGAACCTTGACAGTCCCCTTTATCTCCTCTCCCTTAACAATGCACCTAATCAGTGTGAAAGTGTGATGGCATGGAGAAAACATTCATATAATTCAAGCAATGATCCTTTTCCACAGCGTAACCCAACTTAGTTGGAGGATACCTACTTACATTGTGCAAAAGGGCTTTCTAGGCTCCTATAGTTTAGAGTATAAATGTAATGTGTGTCTGATTAATTAGATTGGTGTTGGTATTTTGGACATGGGTTCAGCCTGAAACTTATTTTAGAATTTTTCGTACAGTTGTATTTACAGGTGCAAAATGAAGTATAGTGGGACTCAGAATTAGTACTGCAAATGGTACATAGAACATCCTGTTCTTGAAAAATCTTTTCCATTTCTCATGAGGTAAATTCAAGTAATTTCCTTGTTGGCAGCCTCTATCTCTTAACAACACTTTTGTTGGATGCATAGACACTCTTATGTCTCTTGAATGTGACTTGATACTAGGAAAAGTTTTGAAAAAGGCCTCAGCAAAATGGCTGAATGAGATTTACAAAAATAGGTCCTATCCCACACACCTCAACAAGGCAAAACTCCTATTGACTTTAGTTCAGTAGTCGGGAAATGTCGCTGTATAAAAGGGTGTGGCTGAGATACTCCTGATGTGTCTCTCTGATGTAGAAACATGCTATCAGTAGAGATAACCAGGATGTAAATGGCAGGAAAACAACAGGGCCCTGTGCCTCTATGTATATTTCTCAAGAAAATGGCAGAGATGCAAGATTCTCTCCTTATGCCTCAGTAGTTTACCTTGTGTAAATAATCAAGGAACCACTAACTCATTTATACAAAAATCATAAACACGAGACAGCTACTTCAACTAAAAAGTCTTCCTCTGTTGACTTTTGAGCCAAAATGGCATCATATATTTGTATATCTTTTAATAGAAGTTTTTTGCTGGATGTTTTATGGGGTATCTGACCTCTGGGGTCATTCTTATGCTACTCTCACAATGTAATTTTTTAAGCTTGCTAGTAAAAGAGCATGTCCTTTAGTCGTGTTTTGCTATTTTCCCCTCAGTTGTAATCTATTACTGGGCCCCTGTGCTTGAGTATCCCTGACGTCTGCATATCCAGGTTGACTCCTGGATCACAAACAAATCACAGAAAAATGAAGACAATACACTGCACCATAAATCAAGTAATATATTTATGCTTAAGTATAAATGTAGGGTGGCCAACATGCTTGCCAGGGTTGTCAGAAGAAGACAAAGGGTGCATAGCAGGAAATCCCAGCTCCAGATTAGCTGGTCGGATTGTTCTGCCTTTTTCCTCCATAAGTAAGGTTTAGGGAAAGGTTAACTACTTCATCTCCCTTTGCCTCTCAGTTCAATGACACCCTGAAATGTCCTGCAGGCCTCCAGGAGTCAATCAGTGCTGTCAATTATTGTTGTAGCCAATAAAGTTGGCTGTCTGTGTTCCATTCAGTTCAGTCCCAGTAAAGCTCAGAAGCCAGACCTTACATGGAAGATATCTCAGCTGAAATTTGGATAAAATCATGGCAGGCTTGCAAAATGAATGGCAGTTTTCACAACTTTTTGTTTTGCTTGTTTTCTTCCTTTTGAAATTGTAGTGTGTTTGTTAATAACAGCCACTAATATACAGTTCAGGCATAGGTCAGTCACAAAGGAGGCAAAATCTTGTTGAGAAACTCTTGCACACAAAGCTTCCAGTTGGTGAGTATTTTTTGATGAAGTATTTGATATGGACAGTGTCAAAATCCACTTACTGCCAGAAAAAAGTAAAGATTCTTTCTGCCTACTTACAGCATGGAAAAGGGCAAATACAAGGAAAGTCATCTTCACTGATTGTGTAATGATATATTCCTTTTTAGGTGAAAATTACAAGTAAGGAAAAGGGAAAAGACCAGCAAAAAGACCAAAGCTGTTAACAAAGGTGGACATGTTGAAAGCACTTTATAAGTGTACAATTAGCTGGAGTGCTAGCTATTGTGCTCAGAGTTTAAATGAGTTCAAGTATTAGTACCGCTAGTTACACTGGGATGTGAAATCACAAAATGGGAAGACTCATGTAGATTTATGCAGCACATCTAAGCCAGTAATCTGGAAGAACTATAGATACTGTTTGCAAGAACTTAGATTACTATCATTCTCTACTACTGCCTTGACCATTTGGTCTGACTTGCTCTAGAACTATAGAGATTACCAGTTTTAGAGATTTGTTTAAAACATGCAATATATTCTATCCTTTCTAACACATTCACTGATTTTCGCTTTCATTGAAATTTTTCCTTAACAACAACAAATAGGAGGTCTAGTCAACCATAATGAATTTATACTTTGTTTAACCATACATCATGATGAGCTAGATAATGGGCCAGATCCTCAAGCTGGCATTAGTCATTATAGCTGCACTGGCTTCATTACATAACTAATCAAACCACATAAGTAACAATGATTGGGTAAATCCAAAGTATATTTTAATCCAAAAATATGTCATTTGCAATGGGATTTGGGTTTATTGACTGGTGAGGCAGCAAAGTGTAAGTGATTAGAAAAAGATACTGTCAGTCGAGAGATATTGTTTCTATTCCCCAACTTTGCTAATAACTCATATAATTTCAACAAGTCACTTAAACATTGTCACACCAGCACGTCAGTTGTCAGCACTGGTGCAGCTGCTTCCCTTGTGCACAACAGGTTCAAAATGTGCTAGGGACAGCTGTGTTTAGCCTTTTCTTTCCTAATATTTCCTATTATTTCTTCCACCAGTGTGGCCCCATTGATGGTAATATTGGTGATTACCACTAATATAGGCAAGGTACTGAATAGCCACCAGTATTTTAAACACTGTGTCATCTAACTCAGCTCGCAGCCAATCTAAATGACACAGTAGTTAAAATGGTTGCAGTTGCAGGTATTTTTGCATTGTCTAGTGCTTCCACTGTTGTTTTTTGCACCCCTGGTAGCAACAGTGGAGGAGAAAAGGCTCCTCTATGATAAGGCAATAGTCAAAGTTCAAGTGTAGGGAGGGGATAGGACCTGGTAGCTTTGAAGCAGCTGGATGGCTCCAAGATCTTACCAGCACTTGATAGGTATGGAGCTCAGCTGGGCTGAAGAGGTGTATTCAGGTTCAGACCCATAACAATGTCTATTTCAGGATCTGACCCACAGAAAATTAAGAGGGAGAAAATAACCTTTATAAGCTGGGCCAAATAATAACAAAGTTAGTGTTGCTGGCAACTCTGAACAATGGCATGAGATCGAGCTTCACTCTCATCACAGACATTCAACTATATTATAATGTAGCTTAAGGGACGTGACTTTGAATGGCAACATTGTCCTATTAGAAACACAAATTTTGTAAGTCAAGAAGTCGTGTCAAATATTAAAATAATATTTGAGCTTCTTTATCCCCAGCCACTTAAATGTCTGCATCTTCGTTACTCCTCCTCAAATATTTCCCTGATTATTTTTTATTAGTGTTGTCCCTGATGTCCATGGTAGATTAGAGCTGAGAGGAATATCTGTGAGGGATTGCAGCCATTTCTAGTGGAACTGAAGGCTGATCTAGACAGCCATTTGCTCCGCTGCAAGCTGGGGTGTCAAAGCAGGTTACAGAACTTGTAGTGTGCAGCAGCCAGGTCCACACAGATAAGTGCTTGTCTCCACTGGATACTGAGGCAGCACTGTTAATGAAGCTCTGGCGGGGTGCAGTGGAAGCCTTTAAAGTGCAGACACATTGGGACTCAGTGCCGGGTCTTCCCTAACTCAGGTCTCAGCTTCACTTTTACTTCCAGCCTCCCTTACGTAGCCCCGGCTTCCTCAACCACTGCCATCTCCTCTCCAGCCAGGATTACATATATCCCTGCCTGCCCCAATATCCTCACTCTCTCTCCCTGACCCCCTCGCATGCCCACTTGCACAGAACTGCTTCACTACACTAAGGGGGGGGGAATGTGAAAGAGCCAATATGTCTTCAAAGATCAGTTTTATCTAAAGGCCTATGAAATGCATTAATCATCATTGTATAGCGATTGCATGGTGTCACTACAGGACAGAGCTAAGATTGTTTAGGTGCCCTCATTGTGTATTTCTCTACTTGAACAAGTTTGGATTTCTTTCACGTTTAATCAGATCTCTGAATGTCCTGGGTTTGGGGATAATTACAGGATCCTTGTAATGATTTTTACCCTCGCAATACTAATAAGTATTCACAACTTTCAAATCCTTTTGAACTTTTTTTTCTCTGGGACTATACTGAGCTGCTTGTGCTCCAGAACTAATACCTATTAGAACAAATTTCAGTGCCACTTTAACTTTTAATTTCTTTGCTCTGAAAATTTACAATAGTCTATTATGATTTTTTACATTTTAAAAGGTTAGTGATATTTATTCACAAACACCAGCTTAACATTCCTGAACGTCATGTGGTCCAGCATTTAGAACCTTTTAAATATTTTGAGATTCAATATATGTCCCCTTGAAAGTGGACAACAGAACGTAGACCCCATATAAAAAGTTGAACACAAGCCTGAACTTCACCACCTTACACAATGCAGTTTTTCTTTGATTCTAGTAGCTCTTTTCTGACTCGGTATGTCTACACTACAATTCAAATTCCACAGCTGGCCAATGCCAGCTGACTCATGCTTGCAGGGCTCAGGCTAAGAGGCTGTTGAACTGCAGTGTAGACATTCAGGCTGGAGCCAACACTCTAGGACCTTGTGCCATGGGAGGCTCCCAGAGCTCGGGCTGCAGCCCAACCCCGAACATCTACACCTCAATTAAACTGCCCCACAGCCTGAGTCCTGTAAGCCCAATTCAGAGGGGCCATGGGTATCTATACTGTCTAATTGCAGCATACACATACCTTCAGAGTTTGACAAACAAGTCCCTTGGATACTAGCCAAACCTTTCCAACTTACTATCATTTGCCTCTTGGACTCCACATGAAAAGCAAAAACCTGATAGTGGCCAAGAATCCCACTGAGTCACACTAGGGAATTCATATTACTGCAAACATAGGAGCTCACAGAGTTATGCCCATGCTGCTGAAAGGGAACCAGAAAGGTAAGTGTAATCATAATCTTCTTCCGACCAGGATTTTCTGCTTCATGGCAGTGTTGGAGATGGTAGGTAGAGGGGCTAGGGAAGACACTGGGGTTGATTACCAGTTGGCAAATCAGCAGGGAGAGAAATTTTTGATTCCAAAAGTGGAAAGGTCAAGGAAAAACACAGTTTTCCATGGCTACAGAAATGATAACCCCAAGTCCTCCAAATCAATATTAGAATCTCCAACTGCCAAGATACAGAAGTCTAGCGAGCCTCCGTGCACAGAAACCAATCTTACATTGTGATAATCAGCTCTTAGATCTAAGTTCAGCTGTGCATATGTGACTAAGTTCCTTTATAAGTAAAAAGCTGAGAATTGTCTCTCAAATCCCCTTAACGATATTTTCATGGAATTAGGCTCTTGCTTCAAATTTCTCCCATTCAGGTATATGCACCAGTGGTAACGTTCGGTTTTTTCAGTGATTCTGGCTCTCTTAAAAGGGGCAGGCTGCTATAACAGGTGCACTGCAGAGAGGTGCTGCATAAGGTTCTCTACACAGCTATGGCAATGCTTTGCAATCATGATCTACAACATACTGTTATTCCTGTGTGCGGCCCCCCCCTCAACTGAGATTGCCAACATTGTGAATCATGCCACAATGTATTGATTTGGACAAACATCCACTATTGACTAGGTCGACACAATACTGAACATTCTTCCCTGATAACGCAAGCCCAATCTGAGATGCTTGTATTGAGCATTTAACCCACTAAGCAAATTTTCTCATAATTTTTCTTTCCAATTCAGTCACACATTATGTACCTTGACTTCCATGTAAAAGATTTGTGGCAATTGCATGATGTACGAGGTGCCATTTGTAAAATATTATTTAGTGTAAAACATGACGTTTTTCCATTGATTTACAAGTTGGATTTATAAATCTGCACTTCTCACAGTTTGAGTTATATGTCTTGCCTCTGATTTATAAAACTTACTAGTAAATCTTCAGCAGAAAATTTTGATTTAGAAATCATTATTTTAAACATTAGATTTAGCTAAAACATTCAACTGCTTTATAGGTCCCAAAATCAATTTACATACCACAATCTGGATTTACAAATTCTATAACAGATTTACAAATCAAGCTGAGAAATTGCAAAATAAAATGCTTTGATTTACAAATCCACACTTTGCACTTAGGATACAACTGACTGATTTATAGTATTGAAGCTATACAATAATGATCTAGTTTATGAAATCCTACTTTTACTTTAACTCTAAGTTCTGATTTATAAATGCTGATTTGCAATATAGTCCAGAACAAATTGTTTGGTGCATTGCTACTTGCAAACAGCACCTAGATAAAAGAAAAGGGAAATATTTTTATGAGGGCCTTGGTTACTCACTATGTTCAGGAGCTGAGAAAACAGAAAAGAAAATTTCAAAGAGCAAGAAACACGCTCTTCATTAATTTGTTTTTAAAAATAAGCCTAAGGCTTCTAAATAAATCATTTAACTTCCCTGGGCTAAAAAATATTTCAGGCAAGCGGATTGATAGCCTACAATAATTTTAGAGGTTTACATGAAATGGCACAAGGCTCCTCACCTATCCCTTGAGGAAACTATTCTTCCCTAGTGTACCTAACCCATTCCTGCTTTTAGGTTCTCCGAGGATATCATTTATTTGCATCATTTCAGCGCATGTATTTTCAAGTGTTTGGAGCCTAGCAGGGAAATAAGGAATGGTACAAGTAAAGGAGACTTGAATGCCCAGATCTTTAAAATAATTCAAAAAAATGTTAAATGGCCAGTAAATTGTTTAAATATTTAAAAGGCTTGAAAAACAATTCAAAGATTCAGAATGCATATTGGGTATACTCAATATTTTCAGATGCTATAAGTATAAAATGTGGCCGGCAGGGAGATGCTAGGAACTCTCACTACTTGGGTTTAAATAGTCAATTTTTACTCATAGCCAAATTTCTGGACATGTTTTGGTAATTCACACAAAGAGGGGAAATTTCTAACATAAATAGTCATTCAAGATTTAGGGTAAATGCTTGGAAGTAACTTAAAAAACCCCCACACAACTTTTGTCCATCTCTGGGCCCCAATGTCAGAATTCAGCTACAGAAGCTGAAGTTTCCTTTAGTAGCTCACTCCATAAATCTTCAGGAAATACGAACTGTTTTGAGTGTCCCATTGATCAGACAGGGATTTTCTGCATCCAGAAAGTTTCTATTAAGGTATGTCAGTAAAAGTGGCTTTGGGAAAAGATTGGCTCGGTAATTGTACTGGAGTGATACCATAGCAATGGTCTGTTAGAGCACAGTAGTAGAAGACACAATTCTTGGATTATATTCCCAACTCTAACACTCATACCCAGGCTTTTGTGACATGTCTAGAGCAACACAGAGATTCAATTACCCCTCTGTACAATGGATGTACTAACATCGACCTACTGCATGGTCGCATTGTGAGCTTTCATTAATGAGGGTTTTGGGTGAGGGGGAGGTTGTCTATCAAAATGCTGATATTTATCTCTCTCTCACACACACACACACACACCCCTACCTTCAAGGAAATATCCAGGACACCTCCCATATTACTTGGGAAAACGTAAACAAGATATGTATGAAAAAAGTGTGTCAGTCTTCAATATCTTACAGATTTCTTGTTGCTGTTAAAGTAGTTCATGAAAACGTTGTATACATTGTATTCCCCTATTGATTAGTATTTTACTTACAAGTGTACTAATGTAATACTTAAAATCTCAGTTTCCCCATTTGTAAAACGGGGATAATGATACTTTCCTCCTTTGTAAAACACACAGAAGTCTATGGATGAAAAATAAGAGCAAGAGATATAATTAAATTGTCAAATAAACAGCTTCCTGAAACAACTGGTTTGGTTTTACTGTCAGATTTTTTTAGTAGAAGAAACAGTTACAGTGTAGGTAAGTTACTAGCATGCAAGTAACAAATACAGTTAGGGCTTGAGCCAAAGCCTATTTAAGGCAATGGAAGTGTTTCCATTGACTTCAATGAGCTTTGAATCAGGTCCCTATTTCTACTTATAATTAAACAAAATAGATCAGATTTTCTACCCTCAGCATGTAAAAGTGTGTGTGCAAAAATAAGTGTGGATTTGTGCACCTATATTCATATATATATATATATATATATATACATTCACATTTACCATAACTGAGTGGGTAATTGTAGACGTGATGCTTAATTAGCTACCTAATCACTCAGTTTTGTGCATTTGAGTGCCCAGTTACTGCAACTGTGCACGATATCATGGTAAATGCATATTAAATTTTGCCACACAATTGTGCTTGTAGTGGTCCAACAACTTGGGCCATAGATGTACATTAGAATAAGAGACAGGTGACACAGGTAGAACTATGTAATACTGTATTATGCATGTTAATTTGACTGTTACTGGACTATCAGTGCATTAGGCCTGTTTGCCAAGTTGTGATATGCAGGAGGTACCCTGGTCACCCTGTAGCAGTTGGTTGTGCCATTTTAGCCAGTGAGGGTTATCTGAAGTCTCTCTAACTATACATGGGGATACTACCTTCCAATGTGCGATTACCTGGGGTCTGTTTTATTAGGGTTACCACTGTTTGTGTAATAAAATGGGAAGACTCAGCACATCTGCAAGAGGTAAAGCTGGCTTTGTGCCAAAACTTTAAGGGAACAGAGTATACACAACTCTGTGCAGCTCAGAGAGCGTCTGTTAGCTCTCAGAGAAACTCTCTCACCTAACAGAAAGCAGCCAGCCAGTCACACTCACCATTTACCCTGTTAAAATTTCCCCTTCCCATTTACAAACTCAGCCCAGATGGGAAAAGATTAGGTCACATCAGTTATTAAAGCACTTGCTACTAGCCAATGGCTAATCTGTCAGGCTACCCCATTGCCTCCCAGGCATGTCATTTAATCTCTTTTAGCCACATTTTCACATTTCTTCCTGGGGTAGCTCCAATGACATTGGTGCAGCTACATTAATGATGAGTTTAGGCCTCTCTTTCAGATTCCTCATCTGTAAAAAACTACTTCCTTATTTGTAGCATCTAACCCTGGACTGACTTGCTGTGTGATATAGGAATGTCAGTCAATCTTTCTCTGTGCTTCTGTTTTCTTTCTGTGAAATGGGATTGATGATCATACTTATCTACCTACCCACCCACATACTGAGGGTTAGGAAGCCTTATTTGTTTGTCTATGTATAATCCTTTGAAAATGTAAATGTGTTCTCTCTCTTTCTTTGACACTATGGCACAGCTTACTAGATCTCACCATCACAAAATGTTTTACTGATCTTCAGCATAAAATGTCCTTTAATTAATACAATGTCTTCCCAAGCTTGGTGTTTACTTTACCCTTTCAATACTTGAGGATGGTTATAACATACCCATTAGCTATTGTTTTGACAAGGTTACAGTGGTCACCATTAAAAAGTCAATATTTAACTGACACTTACCACACCAGGGTGACTGAGATACTGTAGTACTTCTACATTTGGAATCAGTAATAACTGATCTGTCCACTACCACTGAGAGGTGACTTTTGGACACCACTGTCTACATCAGAACTGAATCTCCTCTCACTTACTCTGGTTTAAATAGGAATAACTCTACTGAAATCAGAGGACCAAGTTCAATCCTGATGTACCACCATTGACTTCAGTGCTGCATTTGGCCCAGTGAAATGACACCAGCATAAAACTAATGTAAGCAGGAAGAGAATTAATCCCATATTTAGTGCCTTTAAATTTCCCTCAACACTTCTGGTGATTGACAAGAAAATGTGCGTGTCTAGTTAGTGAAATAAAGAAGAAACCAAATTGTTTCACTAACAACATTCACTAGAAAGATGAAAGGCACAGAACTAGCTGTGCTGTCATAACTCCAGTATTATGCAGCTTCTAGTATTTTATGACCAATTTGATCTGCAATGAACTGTTTGCCAGAGATTTAGGGTCAAATTTTCCACCTGGCCTCTTCTTACATGCAATTTTGTGCACAACATGCACACATTCTTCACAAGTTCAAACATCTTCCTGCACACCCTAAAAGCTCTAACACTTCGAGCTTATGCACATGTGTTTGTACCTGTAAACTGTGGGTGTATGTACGTGCATGAATAATTTTGTGCATGTATAAGAATAGGCCAGGGTCTGTAAATCAGACCTTTAAACTGTGGCAAACAGCCCCTGTGCAGAGCCAACCAAAAATATTGTCCTGCTCTCATTTTCCTGACAGTTTCATGTCAGGCTTACTTTTGTTCAGTCAAATATTAGCTGTGCTATAGAATTATTGCAAGCACGGGAAGTGAAAATGATCAGCAGAGATTTAGAATACCTGTCTTGTGAAATTGTTGTGCTTCAAAATTTGCAAGAATTTTGCTAGTAGGGATGTTGTTTTTTCACTCAAACTTTACACTCACAGTCTCTTTTCTGAGGAAGATACGAGACTAGCCATTCCAATAAGAGTTTGAGTGCATGGGATATAAATTGCATGGGTGTATTTTTATTTATTTACTTCGTAAAATGTGCTCTATATTTACTCCTAGAAAGTGCATCTTACTATCTTAGTAGTTCCACCTCATAACCCCTTATTTAACCCTTTTCCAGTCTTTTAGATATAAATGATCACCTGCCTTCTTAAATTCACTTCAGGATACTAGATAGAGTAATATTTATGGCTACAGTGCAGTTCAGATGTATACTCTGACAGTCATTTTCACCTATTTATGAAGTCTACAGGTGCAGTTTGTTTGCAATGCATTTGTGTGCAGTGCCAAATTCTACTCTAGTATAAGAATTTTCAATGGGAGTTGTGCCTTCTTATAGTGTGATTGAATTGGTTCCCCCAATTCAAAGCTACCTTTTATGTTTGGTTTCTCTGGTCTGGTGTATTTTACTGACAGGTGCCCTTTTACTGTAATTACAAGACCAAATTTCTCAAAACCTACTTTGTCCATTTTTCACATTCTGAGTGCAGAACTCAGGATGGACACACACACACACACACAAATAAAATAGTACATAGCAAAGAATGGCATAAAGGCACTTTTCCTCTAACAGGTGTTGTGTCAATATTTCAATGTTTTAATGTACCCTGAAGTTCAACAACTACACCCATTCAGAAAAAAGATAAGTAAGACTTTGAGAGTTATTGAATCATGTGGTTTATCTCAATACATCACAAAAGTATTTTAGCACAAAGGTTTCCATAATTGAGATGCTAATAGTCCAAACTTTCTCAAAAAATCACATCTATGTCTATGTAATGTAGTGGGTGGGGATTAAAATACTGCAGTAATATAAGTGATTTATATCATAGTATCATAAAAGCTAGAGATGTAAGAAGCCTGTTAGGACACCTAGCCCTTTCCTCTGACAGTGCAGGGTTGTTTCCAATAGTGCATTTTTCTGGGGTTATCTCCAGTCAGTGTTTAAATATCGTAAGTGATAGGGTTTGAACTACTTTCCTTGAGAGACTATTCCACAACCCAATAGAGCTCACCATTAGGAGGTTTTTTGCCCTGATATTCAGCATAAATTTTCAATTTTTTTTAAAAGTATCACATTACTTGTAGTTTTCCTCTTTTGGGCAACCCAAAGTAATTTTTCCTTTACTTTTGGGGCCCAATTCTTGGGTCTGCTAAAGCTCTTTTGCATCTCTTGGGTAGCACGAAGCAGCCTTGAAATCTATTCAAGTAACCAGTGGAAGAATCCTCAGGTTGTGCAGAATCATTTTCTTAGTATCTATATCATTTCCCCTCTGGCATAAAAGGTATGACCATTAGCAGTATCTCTATATTTGTAGTTCAGAACTGCTTTGGTGCCTTTGGGTTTTTTTACTGCCATATTCCACAGCAGAGTTTTGGTAAATTTGCTCTTCACTCTCAGCCTTGTGTTAGTACTTTCCAGGTTTCTCCTTTCCATAGAGTGTTGGTTTCTGAGTTTATGTTTCCCCAGTATATTACCTTGCATTTGTCCACACTGGAATTCTTCTTAATTATTTCCTTTGTATGTTTCTAATCTCTCTGTTCCCGTCCTATTATTTCTCTCAGTCCTCAGTGGTACCAATTTGGTATCATTGGTGAATTTCATTAAGTGGTTGTTTACTCCCCTCTTCCAGATCATTAACGAAGATGTTAAATAAGCCTGGACTTGACATGTTCCTTACCAGGAACCTCCCCTACACTCAAGGTGTTGCCTTTTATTGTTACCCTTTGTACAATCTGTTAGCTGCGGGTTCAATACACATGTCAGTGTTTCTACTGAAGCGATTTGAATTAATTTTTCAGATAAGATTTTGTGAGAGACAACATCAAATGTTGCACCAAAATCCGGATATATTGTATCTAACACATCTCCTTCATTGATTAATTTTTAAAAAGCTATCAAGGTATTCTGGCAAGGTGTATCCTTCATAAACCCATACTGCTTGTGATAATAGGAATGTAGGAGTTAAAGCTGCCTCAACAACTGTTGTTAGGGGTTTTTTTGGTTTGTTTATTTCTTTTACAACAGTGATGCTGCTTTGTTTATCTACAGTAGATGCATTTCTTTACTCTTGCATTTGCGACTAGACACTATTAAAAAATGATTTTGCATGATTATGTTTGAAGCTAAGAATCTCCCACACTGCAATCAAGTGTAATGGCAACAACTCGCAGGTGTACATATATCATATAAACAAGTGAAACATTGATTATGCAAAGATGGTCCTGTATCCATAGCATAACCCTCTCAAGAGATATTTAATCAGGTGATTATTTACATCTTAAAGACCATGAAAGGAGAATATGTTAACAACTGAACTATGTAGGCGAATGATAAGGAAGATGGTACGTAAAAGTGCTCACGAGCAGAGTGATGAAATAAAGGTTTACTTTAAATATATATCTTTATACCACTTGGAGAGATCTAGGCCCAGGCAATCAGCTGGTGTAAATCAGCAGAGATCCACTGAAATCAATGGAGCTACTCTGATTTACATCAACTGAGAACTTGGACCCCTAATTTTTTTTTCTTACCTTCAATTTTTCTACTGTTTCAAATAAGCTGCTTCAAAATCTGCAAAGTTGTAGAGCACTTTACAAAGAATGCACTCCAGGCAGCTTTTGTTGTTGTTGTTGTTGCAAACTTCTCGTAGGTTGAGTAACACTTGTGAGGGTGGAGTAGAGGGAAAACAGGGGTGAAATTTCTGCTACTTTTACTGGGGGAAGAAGAGTACCAAAGAAGCTGAAATTTCCAATGTTGCAAAAAAGTGTGTGCACAATGTCTAGTACTGTTTGTATTTATGGTCCTTACACTCAACTTATGACCTAAAATTCACATTTTTTACAATGAAGGTCCAATTCCTGTTCATACAAAGTAGCTTAAGGGGCTTGTCATGCCCTACCTGGGTGGAGCCATAGAAGGGGATTTATATTTGTCAACTAGGATCTTGAAAAACTCTGGTGGCAAATAATAAGGTAATGTTTGGGGTGAAATCCTGGTTCCAGTGAAGTCAATGGCAAAATCCCCAAAACTTCAATGGGGCAGGATTTCACCCAAGATGTTTTATAACCCCAGAAACTAACAGGAGTGGACAAAGTTATGTGATATAGCAAATAGTGGAGAACAACAGTTTTTGGTATCCTGATTTTAGATTCAGCTTACTGCCCCATTAAGAACCTCAATAATATAGTCCACTGTTGTTTAAAAATTGGCATTCCTGCTTAACAGGTCTGGTGTGGTGGGACATCTCAATACTAATTCATATCACCAATGGATATTTTTATTTTAGTGCCACTGTCAAGGGAAATACCTTAGGAAGAAGGGCAACTGAATTGCTCTTTCATGCGGAGTTGTTTCAGACATACAGATTATTATGTTATTTCTATTGGATATAGAAATGGATTTGTCTATGAGACGGACTGTATTACAGACTGAAACATATTACCTCCATGAAGATTTCTGAGCAAGCCAATGACATTAACTAAACTGGGAAACTCAGTAACTATTAAGTGCTGTTAGATGCTGAGCACTGGAATACAAGTTGCTCTGACTCCTGGCGCTGTCAAGTAGAAAGTGCCTGTAGGATCCAGTGCACTGCTTGTGCTTTGCTAGTTGTCATGAATTCACAAATCTACAGCCCGAGGTAATTGAGTTCTGTTGTTCCTCAACAGCAAATGTTGCTGGACCAACAGAAAACCCACCAAAGAAATGGTGGAATGTCCATCCTTTGATTTGGTTAGCAGTCCACCAGAGCAACTGCTCTTCTGCTTCCTATCTGCACTCTGCACACCCTCACAGTCCATTACAGTTGTAAATCAAACTCTGGCGTGGACTTCCTGGACTTGTTTACATAAAATGTCAGTCAACTTCACCTCCCTCTTCATTATTTAGCTGCAATATAATGTTTTGTTTTTCTGAGCCCAATAATCCATCTCTTTGCTTTCTGATATTCTAGCAGTTTTCATCAGCAAGTGACTTTCTAGGTGTCATTTGGGAAAAAAAAAATTTTTTAAAGATACAGATGCACCTGCAAAATTTTGCTTTCATCCTCTGAGTGTTCAAAACCCCATATTTGTGTTCATAAACTTGTGTTTCCATGTCCAAATCATGTAATTTTGTGTATACATCTCCATCTCCATCAATTACACTATTAGCACACCCAAGTGTTTTTTCTTCCCACTGAGATAAGTGGAAAATGTCAAAATACAGTTCCTTCCAGTAGGCCTGATTTCCAAAGAAGGTTCCTGCTGAATGCTACATTAAACTTAAAAATCTTAATTAATGTATGTATGTTCCACTGGAGGGGGAAGTTCAAAAATATCAGAACCCTTCTTTTGAGACTAAAAACTTGTAGATTTCCAGTTATTTAAAGAGGGAATTATGTGTTAAGGTGTTTCATTTTTTGTGATTCTTGCTCTGCATTTTTTGCAAGATGGTGTCATATGATAAAAAACCTCCCTGCATTTACTAGGCTATTCTATCACCATTTCATCACCACTTGTTCCTACAGCTGTTATATTTCTTTTGGTGTGTTATTGAATAGCTGCAGAACATATTCATCCTGGACTGATGATATCTCTATGGCACACTAGATGACTGGATGGCTAATTGGCTATTACAGCTGTAGCTCACAATAAGATATTTTTACCTTATCTGAAGGCCTTTCTAAGAAGATCCCGTGTTGGGAAATGATAATTTAAAAGTTTATTGATTTCCATACTTGCAGCCAGGAAATTTAATAGAAACTTGTTTTCCTTATCTAGTACTAAAGTTTGGAGATGCATGTTAGACTTAAAATGCTAGCTTTTTCTACACCATCAAACTTAATTTGAATTTGGGACTGCCATTTGAAAATTATACAGCTCTGTTTTCTTTCATTTGTGAAGACAATGCAGGGCTGTACCAATGCTATAGCCACTTCTTACTTATTTTTTGTACCGTCTGGTGTGCAATCCATCATTTGGAAGTAATGGGAGATTAATTTCCTATCACAGTAAAAAGTTCTCTGGGCATTTTTTTAGACTCTAGTACCATTAAAATCTGGACCCTCTGTGCAATAAACTTGTTCATTTGATTCTCAGACTTCAGGACACTGTGGCAATTTGATTCGCAATCTCTAGTCCAGAGGATTGATCCCTAAAGGCAAGGAATGATGGCTTAATCACACTACAAAGCTACAGCAATTAGAACTCAGACTACATGTAGACCTGCAGTGAATGTTGGTGAACAGGCTTGTGAACTATCTGTAGGCTCTCACTTCATTATAAACCTGAGCATGTTCAAAACACCTGTGACTCTATCATGATCAGTGGAACTGGAATCATAGGGCCCATGTTCATTGGAGGAAGTGTTATTGGCGAGACACCAGGAAAACAGGCACCACAGGGAGTTAGGTTAGATGCAATGTATTCACATACACAGAGCAGTGGACTACAATTCAAATTTTTGAGAGGTCAGTGTCCTGCCTGATAGAAGAAGCAAGACAGGGATTGGCAAACTGAAGGCCCACTTTGTGAGATATGGCATTCCAGAGACTGTATCCTTTCATAACAGATCCCGGTGGCCTCAGAATAATTAAATGAATTTGCAGGCAAACGGGAGTGTGACCACCACACCTCCTCCCCAGCATTCCCATAGAGTATTAGTAAGATGGAATCAGCTGGAAGAAGGTCAAGAGACTGTTACACAAAGCTGTTCCTTGTGATTCAGACTCTCAGCATTTTGGGCACATAGCAATACCCCATCACAGCTTCTGTGTTGCCCCCTTGTGGTTCAACATGGCACTACTCACCCTGATGCCAGGTCTCTGACAGTCCCACCTCTTGCTGGGTCCAGCCCAGTCATGCTTCAGCCCTCTGCTTGAGTCCCTACCCCTTCAGAGTATTAAAGTCCATAAACTAAAGACAGATAACTCAAAACAGGATGATCCAATGAGGCTTTGACAAGACCCCATCCTTCTGCTCAGGGCCTGTCTTCCAACTCCACTCCTTTGGTTGGAACTCCAACTCCACTCCTGTCTCCCCACACACCCAGAGTCTTGTCCAACCAGCATGCTGTCTCAGCCTCCAGGCTGAAACCAGGCTTCCCTCACTGAGGGAGAAACAGAGCTATGTTCTCCTTCCTGGTCAGTGCCAAAATGAGTAGGCCTTCTCCTTTTAACTCTCTTCTCCACGCCTGATGTCTGCAGGCTTTTAATAACCTGTCCCTGCCAGTGTGGTTCCTGTATGCCGCATTGAGAGAGAGAGAGAGAGAGAGAGAGAGAGAAAAAGAGGTATTGAAATCAGATGCAAACTGCACTTTTTTGTTCCAGCTTCACTAATTCTGCATTTAGGGAAGTCCTACCGTCGGTGAGGGGAAGAGTGTGTTTCATCTGCTGCTCTGCCTGGTGTTTCTTTAGAGCCTGTCCATAAAGGCTGTTGAGGGCACACACAAATCCAGCACATCCACTGGCCACATTCCTCTCTTGCTAGCCCTCCTCCTGCCCCAACAATTTGAGTGTTGCCCTAACTGGCAGAGGAAAGATTCTGGGGCCTTATATTTCTGCAGTCTCCACACTGGGTGAATGGCCTATGACAGGTCCTTGGACGGGTCCTTTGTCCTGGTGCTAGTGCAGACCCTGGAGTGGATCTGGCTCATTGTTTACAAATTACATCATACAAATTGAAGAAAGTAATAGTTATCATCAGCATTAACTAGATAGATTACAACAGAAAACCACGGTGGATACAGTGATGACTTAGCTAAGACAGATCAGCCTGAAATAGTGTTCACTATTTCTGTAGTGAACTTAGGTTTAAAAACAACAAAACATAAGAGCAGGACTTGACTGAATATGTATGCTACTGAGCAACTTTGGGCATATAACTAACAGCAAAATGATAAAATAAAACAGGGCAGCATGAACGTGCACGGGAAAACTTGATTTAAACTGTCATTTCTGATTCCACCAATGCAGATATGGTCCAGCTGTACTTATGAAGAAGACATTCAACCCTCCAACCACCATCCCACAGTGTTTGAGTTAGAGCACTAGGTATCTATTATCTGTCAGTGACCTCAAAAACTGGTCACAAATTTTACTGCTCAAAAAGCAAACTAATACATCGGTTAGGAAAATAAGCCCCATTTTACACTATTTGCTGTGTGTGGCCACATGCCTGTTATCTGAGATCATGTTTGATATAACACCCTACCTCACAATCATTCCATACCACTATGTTCTCAGGCCTGAAGTTACTTTGGCAAGAATTCATTTGTGTGTGAGATTTGAAACATTTGTATATAAAGAATGGTCAAAAGCAAGTGTGAGCGAAGTCCAGCAAATGGTTCAGGCTGATTCTCACTCAGATGCCCTTTAAGAACTCTCTACCACCTACTTCTGAACCCTACTCTTTCCTTAAACATAGTCCAGAGTGTAAAGTCACAGTAGTATTCAAAAGGTTAAAGCAGAGTGAACTGTTAATTTTAATGCTTTCTCTAAGCTTCAGTTTTAATAAGCGAAAATGATGTTCTTATTTGCAGTAAAGTGGTGTTATAAAATTCTGTCTGTCATGCTCATTTTAAAACCATGGAAATAAATGATCTGACAAAATCAGGCTATTAGACAAGTGAAGAAGAGTGATTTCCATAAAAGTAGAGGAGCTGTTCCTTAATTTCACACTTGGTAGTCTTTTGGGTCGACTAAATTTTTAAATAAGTGATAAAATTATATTAGCGCAATTGCATTTTTATAGATTTTTTTGGTCATTGTACTCTTTTTCAATCCCTTTATTTTAACTCAAACCATTCTGCTGAAAGGTTACCTCTCAACTTATGTTACCTAATAACAGCTTCTGCTCACACAACAGAACCGTAAGCTCACAAATCCTCCATAAAGTACTCGGAATGACCACAGTGACCCAAAAGTATTCTAAAGTGGAAGGTTTGTCTCATTAGAGCCACGTTGCTGAAACACTGGCCCTGCCCAGTGCATCTGATTGTATGTCCAAACAGATGTGGACTAAGAAACTCGACAGGGATGAGGTTGCACATAGAAAGATTTTTCTTTGAAGCACAGAGGTATTTCCATTGCCTACAACAAATATGCAAAACCAAGCCTAAAACTAGATGACTTGCAATATGCTCTCAGCAGAAAAGTAATTGAATGCAAACAGGTAAGCATGACACGGAGTCCACCTGTGTAAGTAGAAAACCAGCAATTCCTGATATCTAGTGAATGAAAATCATATACACAACAGGCCCAATCAGGCCAGGTGCTAGCCTCATTGATTTCAATGCCTCACGCCGCAGGGCCCTAAATGGGGCAACTTGACAATTCAACTCCTGGGCATGTTTCACTACAACTAGTGCAAGAAAGGAAAAGAAACAACTTCCTGTACCAAAGAGGCTCTTTCTGCCCCAGGAACATTCACCTTGAGAGATGGGTGACAGCATTTCTGCTGCAGACCTCCCTTGGGTTTTCCACCAGGGAGGCATTAGATTGGTGTACTCCCCATCAAACCAGGCTTTGTATGGCCTCTTCCCAGCTCAGCCAGGCTACCTATTTTTGAAGCGGTGATAACACCATACAGCCCTCTCCCTAAAGGAGTTTGCAGTCACTTCACACTGCCACCGCTTGCCAAGCTTTATTCTGGCAGAACCCAGCTTTGAACCAGGGAGCAGGTCTTGACCTTTGAATGCAGTGCAGAATGCCACCATGAAGAGATAAATAGATCAAAAGAGTTAACACTAAATTTCCTTTACTGGTTTAATAATGTTGTAGTAATGCAGAGGCCATTAAAAATATCTTGACCTTCTATTAGGCCAATGACTCTGCAGTTGCTCTTGCTCTCAGTGTCATTTGTTTGCTGAGAGAAGAGATCTAATACATTGATACACAGGTTGTGACATGCTGTTTGAACATTAGCTTGCTATAATTGGTCACGTCATCATGCATCATATTTACAATATACAGGAAAGTGCCCTGAAACAATTGTCTTTTAGATCTATCACATATCACAGAGGAGCTTCTGGGACTCCAGCAGCATCCAATTGTGATGCACATTCCCGTTGAGTTCTGAATCTAAATATCACTGTCATCTTAGAGTAAGTGATAGATTAATAACTTCCTGCTGGCTTGCAAAACCGACATGTACTGTGTGTCCCAGTGAACGATTACAATCCAATTTATTGCAATTGAGCATGCTCAAAATAGAAAGTCTGTTGTAAAGGGAAAAAAAACTTATTTGTTTGGGGGTTTTAATAAAGCATTCAATTCCTCATCACCCTATCACCATGAGGCAATGGAATTGTGTTGCAATAGATTGTTTTGAACAAATAAAAACAATAAAATTAATAAGTTCTTTATCTAACTAACAAATAGGATACTCAAGACCTTGAAAGGCAGACAAAAATCCCGGAATCTGGCAGTCACGTCACATAAATCACAGTGTAAAAAACCTTTTGCAAAACATTTTATACCCCTTCCCCCCACCCCCACGCTTTAATAAATTTTCAGGAAAAATACAGAAACAAGTTCATTGCACACACAGCAGCCTAGCTCCACCAGAGTTGAATTTCAATGCAATTAGATGCCTAACTCCTTGAGTTTCTATTGAAAAACTCAGCCAACAATCAGACATATTTTTCCCCACACTTTTCCCACTATTTGATCTTGCAGAATAGAGTAGCTCGAGCTCTTCAGTCACAAGCCCAACTTATGAGAGGCTTCTTTATCTTCAGGTAAAGCACAGAGGTAGGTGCCACAGTCACAATATTCTTTTAACTATTTAACTATGCAGGACAGAAGCACTGACCCCTCAGTAGGGTTGGTTAATGGCTAGGGGCTGGGTTCCTACAAGGCACAACTGAACATCCTCAGACTGACCCAAGAGCAACAACAAGACTGATATCAGAGATCTTTAAAATAACAAAGATAAGCCATTACCATGTAAATGCTCTGATCCTTAGCAGAGGCATTTGTGGGGAGTGGAGAGAAAATTACTACATCCATAAGCACTCTGACCTTGTCCTGGTCTCACAAGCTAAGCAGAATTAGGCTGGGAGAGGAGATCCCAAACAAATTAAGCTTAGATACTCCTCCCCACCCCCAAAATCCTACTGATTGATTCAATTGGGCTCCACATGAGTGCAGGGGGTTGGGGCAGTTTGCAGAATCTGGGCCTTAGGTTGCTGCAGCAAGTGGGGTTACTGATTCAGTAGAGGACACGTGATCCTGGGAGCCAGTCAGCACTCAACAAATGCTCTGCTGTTTGCGCTGGTGGTACTACTTTTCAGCTACGATGGAAAACCAAGAGAATTGTAATAACTGCACTGAAAAAGTTATTAACATTCCCATGCACCCTTTTTGGGATGTTAATCCCAAACCATTAGCCAAACTCCAGTTAGGGTTACTATATTCTGCCTACCTGAATTCCCCCTGCAGTGTAAACAGAAAACAAACCATGTTCATCTTCACGGTCTGCATTCTCTGGTATCTTGAGCAAGGGCACAGAATCTGGGCTCGCTTGAAGTTCTGTCTGGTATCATGGGCTGGGTATAGAATTTAGGTTCAGTAGAAGCATTGGTCTATGGAACAGACTTGCAGCGGTTTGACTGGAGCAATTTGTTCTGGACTATGCTCACTACACCCAGATAGCTCTCCCTTTACCCCCCATGCCCCAGTCTTCTTCCTCTTGGTAACATTTTACTTGTGAGGAGTTGTAAAGCCACAGACTATCATATG
Source organism: Dermochelys coriacea (assembly GCF_009764565.3). Taxonomy (NCBI): domain Eukaryota; kingdom Metazoa; phylum Chordata; order Testudines; family Dermochelyidae; genus Dermochelys; species Dermochelys coriacea. The sequence continues at coordinate 22,180,752 of NC_050079.1, forward strand.
AAGTTCAAAGTCTCATTCCTTATTTTCAAGGTACTCATTGACCTGCTCCAAGGATATATAAAAGCTCTAGGATGAGGGCCATGATAAACAAGTCTGCTACACCAGCAATGAAACTTTCTATGGTAAGGGTAAAGCTCATCCATGCAGGAGACAGAACTTTCTCAGGGGCAGGTCTGCTACTGTGGAATGAACTTCTCCAAGTTCATAGCTTACCACCTCCCTTCTCCAAGGAACATCATATAGCTTATCACCTGTCACAGCCAATGCAATGTCCATTTCTTTGACATTACCTTCTCTAACATAATCACAAAACACCATGTACATTTTAAAAAATAATCTACCAAAACAAAATACTTCACACTCTGGGGACAGGATGAGAGAACAAACACATGGTAGCTGTTAGTCACACTGCTTAATGAGCTCTTGGAAGGGGCGCAGATACCACAGCAGTGAGCATGATATCAGAACCTATTCAGGAGAATAGACTAGACTAGACTAGAATATGTTTATGGCAGCTCTTCTGCAAACCTACATGCTCTGTCTTACAATAGGCAGCCATGACAACAACAGGAAGAGCAACCAGCAGAATCTTATAGACACAACAGAATATTATGCAGCATAATAATAAAATTCCTCTTACCTGGAGCTGAGAAAATGCAAAGTTGTAACCGTTCATCTGGCCCAGCCCCACACACTTCCTTTCTGTAAAATGAATACAAATAAGCATATTTGAGACACCCAACCAATGAGGCTGACACTAAGGAGGTGCCCATGTACCACAAAGCAGAACATGGCCTAGTAAAGGAAGAGAATTCTAAAATAAAGTTCCCACTTAAAATTTAAAGTGCTCTGTATGATCCCAATCTTTGAAAGATGCACATGCCTATCTTTAAGTACTTGTGAGATATGTTAATTCATCCAAAAGTAAGCATGAGAAGTCTGTTATCTGTTATTCTCAGAGCATGTTTTCATGGCATGGTGGTAAAACTTCCTGAGCCCTCTGTACACTAGTGTCTATATAGCTGCTACCACTGGACACAGTTGCTATAGTATGGATACTCACTTTTCTAAAATAGGCAAGACTTATTATATATTTCTCTCTGCTGTTACAGTCATTGAAGTCAATGAGACTAATTTTCCAATGCTAATTTTTGGACAAATAAACATCTGCAGTAAAATTTCAGGATTCATGAATTATCAGGGATTTCTTTATTTTGCTTTATTTTTACTAGTTGTCCCGCTCCCACTATACTCATAGGGCCTGATGCTGATCTCACTGACACCAGGATAAATTGGGAGCAATTCCATTGATATTAATGGAGTATCATCAATGTCAGTCAGATCAGAATCAATGCAAATTTTGGTCTGTTACACTGAGCATTAGGTAGATTTTGGGCTTATTTAAGGTGCAACCTGGTACAATGGCAAAATGGTTTCAGAATCTGGGTTCTGGCTAGTATCATAGGTATTGTGCAGTCAGGGCTCACTCAAGTTGTGGTGAAAAAAAAACACTGCTGAAAAAGAAGACAGTCTATTCCTACTGTTTCTTCCACACTTCCTTTCACTCCCTCTCCACATTTTTATTTGCCCATCTAGGTCCCAGCTATGACTTTACCTTCTCCTCCCAATGTACCCTTTCACATTCAAACTGAAGGCAAGGTGATAGTATTGTCTCCTTCCCCAAGACAAGTTTGCTCAGCAATTCTCCTCACCTTGCCACTCTCCCCTCTCAACCCAAACACAGGTATTACTGGCCTAAGAATTTTCCCTTCTATGACCCAAGGACACAGCCAGCCTAGATCTTTTCCCTTGTCTTTAAGGGGACTCCCTCCTTTCTGCCAAGGAAATACAGTAAAACATTTCAGTACGGTTTCAGGAAATAAACATTTTCTAACTTTAAAGTTGTGTGTCTTTACCATCTTTTCAAATTGGCACTACCCTTAACTGTTGCTGGTTTATAGACAGCAAGAATAGTAAAAAGAAAAGGAGTACTTGTGGCACCTTAGAGACTAACAAATTTATTTATTATTTATTTATTTAGTATCTAAGGTGCCACAAGTACTTCTTTTCTTTTTGTGGATACAGACTAACACGGCTGCTACTCTGATACTGAGAATAGTAAGAATGGCTCTGAAATGCAAGATTTCACTTCTACTCAGACGTGGGGCCTGATTCTCCTCTCACTTACACTGGTGTAATATCAGGGGTCTCTCCACTGAAGTCAATGAAGAGACACCACTGTAAAACTGCTGTGAGTAAAATCAGATCTTGAGATGCATGGAAACATGAACCACAATGTGCACGAGATCTTCATTGGTGATGACCACAAAGTCACATAAGAACCGTTCTCTTTCCAGTTTGCTGTGGCTCATATCCCCCATGAAGTTGATGGCAAAACTCCCATTAACTTCAGTGGGGCCAAGATTTCACCCACAGAATCTGTTCAGGGGTCAGATGAGTTTTCTTGCAAAATGAGTTTCCTTCCCCAGACCCAATATCTAATTAAACAAGGATCTGCAGAAATCCCAGCTGCTGATTACATGACTGGGATTTCTAAAAGAAACGAGACTGTTCTTTTCTTCATGTATCTGATGTCTGTAGGTCTGATCCAAAGGTCATTGATGTCAAGAAAAGTCCTTCCATTGATGCCACTGGGCTTTGGATGAGGCCTGTTTCTGCTTACCTGTACTCTCCTAAAGCCTTTCTGTCAGCAGAAAACTGATATACGTTTCTTTACTGTAAAACCAGATTCATTTTGAATACTTGAAAAAGTCTACGGTGGTTTTATTTAAATAAATAAAGCTTAATGAATTTAAATAAATGAGGTTGTAATGCGCTCTATATAGGGAGACATTTTAAATCAATCCAGAAATTGAAACTGGGGCACTATTTAGTAGCTAGTTTATTACATCTTGCCATGAGCACATTACAATAACGTTACACACCATATAGAACTTACGGTGTTAGTTTTGACCTATAATGTTCTAGATGGCCTGTGGCCTACTTGTCTAAAGGTCCATGTCGCCGTCTTCTAGCCCTACTGCCACAACTGAGATCAGCGTGGAGTTGGCGCCCAAGCTATACCAGAGAGGAGTGGCAGGTGGCAGGTGGCAGATCTAATCATTTCCTCCAGTCAGAAATCATCCTATATGTATGCACTTTCAGGGACCACTGCAAGACTGGTTTCCTCTTGTTGTGAGGGACTGGGAGGATTGGAGATATTAAATATGCTATAAGGGGTTACTGAAGTATTCAGTTTTTATAGCCATATTTTTAAACTGTTTCAAGGAGTGACTGAAATAAAGGATAGGCACTTTTTTTTTTATTGACAGAGTACTAATTGGGGACGATAACAGATAGAATATAAAAATGAAAGCCAATGAACCATCCCCCACAGACCCAACTTCAAAAGCCATAACAAAATGCTGGAGGTGCAAATCTTTTGAAACAAACCAACTGCCTCCATAGTAAGTAGTTTGTGACACAGGAAAATAACTGGTTAGCAACACAGGTTTCTCTCACATTAGCAAAGTCTTTATCAATGCATTTTGAGAAAAAGGGCTTTGATTACATCAAACGAAGTGGAAGATTGGAGATCAAATTTAGCCATTAACACATCATGAACAGTCACACTAACATGGGCTACAAATATATGGTCTGTTTGCTTTTGAGATGTAGTCGTCTTTTATATTAATCCTTTATAAAAATCTACAGGGAGATCTTCAACAAACAGAACTACATCCTGCCAAATTCCCCAGCCATATCCTTACGAACGCAGAGCAGTGTAGCTGTTAATAAGGGTATTCATCATGAGACAGCCTATTTTTGGCATTGTATATGACAGTCTCAGTAACTTACAATTGTCCCTTGAATGTGAACTTATCATTTAATTACACTCTGAGAGACTGCTTTTCCATATCACCCTGCAAGTTAGTTAACCACACAGCAATTCTCCAGCTAATCCAAGTGTGATTGGATCAGTCTTAAGTGTGCAACATATTTTACTGTTCCTAGGAACGCCCTAAGGAGCAGTCTGTTTATTTCTACCTACCTTTGTGTTTTTCTCAAATTTACATACACAGTGTCAAATGCAACAAGATTTTGAACAGATAAATAAGTTGCTAAAACAAAGGAGGTGTTTCCATTCATCATAAGATACGCAGTATTAACCAAGTGGACATGTAGTATCCCAGGAAAAGGAATCAATAAAACTGAAGTAAGAAAAACAGATGAAGGCATTTATGAAGGTTGTATTTACTCACAAACAATGATTGTATCTTAAACAAACACCGAGTACAACACTGGACAATTTACTCAGGGTTAAGTATACATATAGATGTTAAGTATACATATAGTATACATATACATAAGTATATTTTGAAAAGGACATCTGGGGTTTATTTTGATAAGGGAGGTGCATACACTCGATGTGTTAAGCCTTTAATAGTTGCTCGAAATATTATATCACCCCAAAATTTCAAATGGATGCAAATTTCTTCACCCATCCCTGTCGTAAACTTCTTGTTGATGGGCAGTCACCACATTCTACCCGAGAAGTGACTTAATTTCAGGGGAATGTTCAGAGATCATGCAATGTGCAAGGTAGTCCATCTAAACTCACACCTAACCTTTATACAACACCACAACATGTTTCCTATAAGTACTGTATTATTGTTATTATCAGACAGACAGACAGACACACACACACACACACAGTATTGCTCTCTGCAAGGAACTCACAACCTATTTTGCAGACAAAAGTAAAAGGATTTAGGACGGTCTCTCTGTGGTGCACAATTGCAGTGGCTGAGTCTTTATGCATTGTCACAAGTAGATGCTCCAATGGGACTGGGAAAAGCATCTACAATTACCTGCGAGTTTGGTCCATGCCGCTCAGGGCAGTTAAAAGTCAGCAGGCAACTAGACTTTTGTAGCCAGGGTTCATTGCAGTTCTTGAGAGAGGCCTTAAAATGCCAGCTACAGTTACAGGCCTTGAGAGAGGCCTTAAAATGACAGCTACAGTTACAGTTTGTTAGGTCTGGCTCCTAACAAAAAAACAAAAACAAAACCCACATAATTTAACACTAATGACCTCGCCAATTACAGCCCAGTCTGTAAGCTCTTCTTTCTAGGGAAGATCATTGGGCAGGGGTTCAAGGCTAACCCCAGCACTACATTACTGCTTCCAGTGCTTTAGAGCCTAAGCTTCACCTACAGCCATAGCACACATTGATCTGGGGGGAAGGAAATTGATTATCATGGCAATGGACAGAGGCCAAGCAACCAGAGGCCAAGCAAGTGGCGTATTAACGGCGAGGCCGACAAATTTGCAGGGGTGGCAAATTTATAATAGCAGCCAGAGGCTGCTTCCCCCAGTACCAGTTCGTGCCATCCGCCCCCGGCCCCGCCCCAACTCCATCCCTTCCCCACCCCCTCCCTGCCCCTATTGGTTCCCTTCCCCAAATTCCCGCCCCAGCCCCGCCTCCTCTCCTGAGCGTGCCGCGTTCCCTCCCTTCCCCCCTCCTTCGCGAAGCTGTTTCGCGCACAAGCACTGGCAGGGAGTGGGGAGAAGCAGGACCCGGCGGCGCGCTCAGGGGAGGAGACGGAGGCGGAGCGGGGTAGCAATTATTTCTGGGCCTAGGGGCAGCAAAATCATTAATCCGCCACTGCTTGTTAATATTTTTAGACCTATCAGCTGCCTTCATGTCATTAATCAGAAAGCACAGCTGAATTTGAATGGGACGGGGAAGAAGATTGTTTTACAAGAACAAAGTTCTATTCCAAGAAAATCCTGATGACTGTGGCAATTTGCTCTTCCTCTGGGAAGGCTCTCTAGTGTGAAGTGCCATAGAACTCAAGCTTCCCACCGCCTTTGTTCAACAGCTATGTGAAGCCTCCAGGAGAGGTCATTAGATGCTCCAGTCAGCAGTATTATGTGTGTGTCAGACACATCTCAGTGATCTATTTCCTTTTCAATCGGCCTGGACACAGCCTCCCTACTTTCCCAATGTTTGGTGGAAGTGCAGATTGGATGAAAACAAGCTGTCTCAAGCAGACTCCTGTCAGGAACCTGATACTGGCAGGCAGTGGGATGTGCCTGGCAGAAAATGGGTGCCTACCCAGTCCCCAGTCAAATTCAAAGTATTGGTTACTATCCTAAGTGTGGGACCAAGCTACCTCAGGTTACTCCTTCTCCCTTTGTCTCCCACCACAGTCTTAGCATTCTGTCTCAAGCTGTGGAGTCCCCATGGAAAGTCTCACTGTAAGGCAAGGCATTATAGGTGTCAGTGACTACCTTTAATTCAAGAGGTACCTTTAATTCTTGAAAAAAGAAAAGGAGTACTTGTGGCACCTTAGAGACTAACAGATTTATTTGAGCATAAGCTTTCGTGAGCTACAGCTCACTTCATCGGATGCATTTAGTGGAAAATACAGTGGAGAGATTTATATACACAGAGAACATGAAACAATGGGTGTTACCATACACACTGTAATGAGAGTGAGCAGGTAAGGTGAGCTATTACCAGCAGGAGAGAAAAAAAACCTTTTGTAGTGATAATCAAGGTGAGCCATTTCCAGCAGTTGACAAGAACTTGTGAGAAACAGTGGGGGCGGCAGGGGGGGATAAACATGGGGAAATAGTTTTACTTTGTGTAATGACATATCCATTCCCAGTCTTTATTCAAGCCTAATGTAATGGTGTCCAGTTTGCAAATTACTTCCAATTCAGCAGTCTCTCATTGGAGTCTGTTTTTGAAGTTTTTTGTTGAAGAATTGCAACTTTTAGTTCTGTAATCGAGTGACCAGAGAGACTGAAGTATTCCCCGACTGGTTTTTGAATTTTATAATTCCTGATGTCTGATTTGTGTCCATTTATTCTTTTACGTAGAGACTGTCCAGTTTGGCCAATGTACATGGCAGAGGGGCATTGCTGGCACATGATGGCATATATCACATTGGTTGATGTGCAGGTGAACGAACCTCTGATAGTGTGGCTGATGTGATTAGCCCTATGATGGTGTCTCCTGAATAGATATGTCTACATATCTACATAAGTACTCTTTTTCTTTTTGCGGATACAGACTAACATGGCTGCTACTCTGAAACCTTTAATTCTTGTGACATGTTCCGATAGTCCTGGGAAGAGTACTTTAGAAATGCCTATAAATAGATTAAATAAACATATATTCTATGTGGTGGGTCCTTAGCTCCAGAACTAACTCTTGCCAGAAATTTATCAGAGCCTGAACCTGGCATGCACTTGTAGGAGATGAGAGAGACAGATTTTTACATTCCAGCTGACTCTGTGCAATGCCTACACACTCCTCTGCAAAAAACCTCCTGGAACACAAGGGGTCAGTCTCTGTGCCAGCAAGGAAGTTGCCTAATGTTAGAACACTGTGCTAAATGTGCTAAAGGCACAGTGCTGGGGGACTTATAAACGTATGTAATAATTAAAGATCACCATACAACAACCACTTGGTGATCCTTGGAGACGAAAGACCCTCTGTGAATGTACATTATCATTGTTATTATTAAAAGCTATACTATTGTTGCCAAAAGTGTTTACTCTTCATCTCATCTCTTGATGAGCCATGAATGCCTCTTTAAAAAATTCTCTGGAAAGGTATGTGTTTGATAGTCAAACAAAACAGCAGCAACAAAATCACTTTAGGGCATTGGAGAAATAGCTTCTATTCCCGGCCTCTGAAGTCAAATAACTGTCACAACTCTGTCTAAACTAACCAGTGCCTCAGGATTTCAGGTATTTAATTACATAATAAGTAAATTATAAAAACATGGAAAATAAGTGGAAATGTCTTGCATTCAAAGTCAGACATTTTCTCTCAGAAAGTCTAGCATCATTAACTTGCCTAGGAAGGAATAAAGATGAAGTCAAAATTAGTGATGCTGCATTATTTCTTTTTATGGTAATGCTCCAAAAGTCTGCAAATGTCAGTATGTTAATGTGCTGTCACTCAGCAATATCTTATTTTACCCTTTAAGAAAATAGTTTGTATCTTTGAATGGCAAAACCACAAACATTTCTGTCACAAAGTTTATACAGATAGTGCAGCTACTTTCTCTATGCCCCTTGCCAAAATGTCAACATTTGTGATTTAATGCAGCCATGTATATGTTATCCATAGTGTGAAGCATACATATTTTTAAAATTTCGGCTGCACAGAGTATTAATTTAAGGGGGAAAAGCATTTTACCTTCTCAATTGTTTCAGTTCTCTCTCCTCTTCTCCTCTGACCATGCTGCAACTCTGTCAAGTAATACTCTAAAATAAATGCAGTATTGTAATGATTACAAATAAGTCACAATAGCATTTGTGTATGAAGATTATGCCCTTCCTCCTCCCCCCCCCCACCTCCTCTGCATGCTTCTACCATGGTGGCAAATTTACTTCAAAAATTCTGATGAAACGCTTTGTAAATTTTGTTATTCTGTGATGATAATAAATCATTATAGCCTTAAACACTTCTCTAGCTTGGAGCCTCAGTCACAAATTATCTTGTCATTCTGACCAAAACATTCTCCAAAAAAGCTTGACAAGTGCTAAAACCCAGAACATGAAACCATGTGTTGTTGTGAAAGCAAGATTCAGAAATGTCAATTAATTAGATTAAGAGGCTACTTTTAGCTTTACTCGTGTTGCCAAATAACCCTTAAAATATGCATAGCGGTGGAAGTCTACCTCAGCAATACAGTACTTCTGTGCAACATAAAGACAATGGATCTGGCTAATAGAGGGAATTATTGTATCTGTCATTCATCTCAGGAGAATGATCTAGAAGCAAATGTCTTGCTTCTTTTTCCACTGTATGGATTCACAAGCAAGATAAATGCTGCCATTTATGAGTTCAAGTACAATTTTTTTTTTTGCAGAAGTCTGATTCAGATGGGAAAATAAAAGCCAAGTCACCCTGTCTCTTTAAAAAAAAATACATCATCTTTTATTTGCATTTTTGAAGTTCACTTTGGAAAAAATGTGATGCAATTAAACACATTTTTATTCAACTTTCTCTCATAGTTACCCCTAAAATCTTTTATCTTTAAGTAATCCATATCCTCAATTTTATTTATACTATAAACTGTTCCTATATTTTAATGAGATGTTTGCTTTAAAAGGGGTTGTTGGCTTTAATAGCTCAGTTATTATCTTTGTAAACTAACATTCCACATTCCTTCTAACGAAATCCTAGCAAATCATCTGTGCTTGCATTTGGAATATACATTCCAACACTGAAAGTAAAATTTAAGCTAAATAAATGTTCTGCTTAAATTAATATACATAAAATGAATAGCTAAACATACATCAATACGGATGGATTGAACAGTAGGTGTGTTGGTGGCAGGAGAGTCATGATATATAATACACTCAAGAGAGTGAAATCAAACACAATTAATTTCCTGTAACCCCTATTTTTGTGCCACAATTTTTCATGCTGAAGCATTATATTTCTTAAACATACTTTGACTGTTTGTGTTTTTAGAAGTTACTTATTTATGGGAAGGTACAAAGATGCATAATTGGATACATGGGTCAATATACATGTATATACACAGGTAGATATACAGGTAATTGCTATAAATGGGAAAAGGCATAAAGATGGATCCTCAGCTGCTGTAAGTCTGTGTAATTCCCTGGACTGCCACAGAACAACACTGATTTTCACCAGATAAGGAGCCTGCCCACAGTTTTTGAATAGCAATTTGCAGAACTGGTGGTGGTGTCCTTTCATGGTCACCCGAATAGATCAGAACAATAAAGACCTCTCCTCTTTACTATTCCCCACTCTAATGCCTTAAGACCTTGTTTTGCACCTACCACCCCCCTGGCAACACCATCCATGCTCAGATATTATGGTGATTGGCATGATATAAGAACCTAAATAGAGTAGCTTAGAATGGGGTGTGACAGTGCAGTGAACTGGCCAGAAGAACCACTGTCAGGTTACACTCCCAACCCCTGGCATCCAGAAGAACAAGGCATTCCGAGCTATAGATCAAGTATATAGGTGAAATTCTGGCCCTCCTGAAGTCAATTAGAATTTTGTCTTTGACTTCAGTGAGGCCTGGATTTCGCTCCAAGTTTGGTACCTAACAGCGCAGGGCACTAGCCACTAGGAAACCATCAGTCTGGGCTCCTTTTTGATTTCTTTTAAATCATGTTAAGTGATATATTTATACCTCAGCGCATTACTGAAATCCAGCAATCAAAGGGTCAGTTAAGTTCTCACAGCAAACACACATGGACTAAACTAAATTGTATGGTTGCTGCTCCTTTTAGCTGAATGGCCAAAGTATTTTACTGCAATCTACCTTCAGCTCTGGCCTACCCAGGTTTGTCTGCTGATGAGGTTAGGGAGAGTTTCTGCTACTGATTAGGTCACTGTTTTGTTCTCTCTTTGAAATCTATTTTTATTTATTTTTTAGTCAAATAAAGGTTAAGCTTTGTTCAGAAAAAAAAATCAAGCTGGGAGGATGTTTTTGTGACTCTTCATCACTCAAGAGGGAATATTAAGCAATGAAGCTAGTATCCTCTTAGATCAACTGGAACTGATGACAACAATTTCTGATTGGTTCCCAGAAGAATTGCTGTGACTGGGACTCACAAGAGGGGAAGCAGCAACTCTCAAAAGGAAGCGCTCTTCAAATAGCTGTGTTAGGTGCAACTGAGGATTTTCATTCTATGAAAATGGAGAGTCCTGATGCATATGGTGAGTGCTTAAAGCAGTGTTTCTTTACCAATGAAATTGCTGATGATGGAGGACAAAAGATGGTTTGGGTTTTTGTTTTTTATTTAATACACAGAGGACAGACAGGAAATATGTGGGACCAAATTCAGTGCTGGCATAACCGGTGTAATTCCATTAACTTGAATGGAGTTGTGCCTACTTCCGTTGGCAGTGAATTTGAGACTATTTGCAAACTTAATGCAACCATAAAAACCAAGTGAAAAATGGTTAAAGGCCTTAATTAAAGTTGTAAAGGGATGTTATGTTCCCAGAACAAACTTTATCATAGAACATTACAAGATACACTTGCGAATTGAGCAAGGTTTTTGAGTACATGGATAATGCAAAGACAATGGTAGGGATGTTTCATTTTGAGCAATTCCTGAATGCAAGACCGTTTGACACAGGTCTGCTGTAATGAGCTAAACAAACACTTCTTACACTCAGCACGTTCATAAGATTTTACACTAGTTTTGGCTATAGAGATATACCAAGTTTTTGAACCCTTGGGTGTAATGGCACACAAATAAACACTTCACAACTCTTCCAATAAAGGAACAGCATAGCAGTTTGGGAACATACTGTACCTAAGACCTGTCTTAGAAGCACCTTTTGAAGAGTAGACTGCCACAACTAGAGCCATCTAGGCATACTTGAAAGAGGTAATTAAGAAGAGCAGTGTCACACTGGACACCATTGACTAGAGATGGAAATCCTCAGCTAAGGAAAGTACCTCATTGTTTAATCTGCAGACTTAGAGAAGGCAGCTCCAGTTGCTGGTCAACGGTAGCTATCTAATACAGAGCAACAGCTCATTCTTCTGATAACTGTTCTGTTGAAATAGAAGTGGGTTCTGTGGCTGTACTTTCTTTGACAACAGAAAAGCCCTAAGGTAAAAATAACAACATTGTGGGAAGACACAGTTCTATACTTGACACATAGAATAAGAATGATGGAGGAAACCTAAGGCCAGTGGTAATTGGATTAATCATAACAGAGGGATCAAAAGTGTTATTGTTGGCCCATAAATGGTTATGTTTCAAGTGTATGGTAGCTAAGCTTTGGATGACATTTGATAAGTACAATAATAAATGTGTGTGTGTCTCTCTCTCTTTCTGTATATTGTGACAGGGTCTGGCCAAATGGCTATAGGAAAGTAATAGAAGGCAGATATATTAGCACCAGGCTAAGTAGGTCCTTTTTCCCTGGGTAAGGCAACAGGGAAGGTTCCAGAACAATCAGGAACCTTCTGGAGACAATTAAGACAGGCAGACTACCCGCAGCTGAAAGCAGAGATCCTGGCCAAATCTGGGGTAATGACCGCAGTGCAGGCCCAGCGATATCATGAGTGGAGGTACCAGGAAAACAAAACCCCGCGGTCCCAATTATATGACCTCATCCATCTCGCATGAAAGTGGTTACGAACTGAGTCCCGGAATCCAGAGGAGATACTAGAGGTTCTGGTCATTGACCGGTACATGAGAGGACTACCGCCAGATCTTCACGCTTGGGTAAGCCAGAAAGAACCCTCCACTTACGACGAGGTTGTCACGCTGGTAGAAAGGCGAAGGATGGCGAGGGAGCTGACCCGACCAGTTAAGGAAGAAGCACCCCGGGTTAAACTAGCAGCACCAAGCCCTAGAGCTCGGGTGACTGGGCCACCAGGAGAACCCAGGTGGAAAAAGAGAGGGGCTGAAGGCCCACCGGAAGCCACAAAGAATTGGAGCACTGACGGGAAAGAGGATCGTGATGTTAGACTACCCAAACTGAGAGACCGGGGAATGCCTAGGGCTCCATACAGATGTTACGTCTGCAGGGAGTGGGGACACATAGCTGCACAGTGTCCCAATGCCGAGGAGCCTATGCAGTGTAACCTGGGGAACTGGGCAGACCCATGCTCCCTAATCCACCTTGTGGGGGTCTCACTAACCCCACATATGTACACTAGACCAGTGAAGCTAAATGGGGTAGAGACCACAGCACTGGTTGATTCGGGGATTGCTATCACGCTTGTCTCGGGGAAGCTCGTGAAGCATAGTCAGCTACTGTGGGCTAAGCATACGGGGATAACATGCATCCATGGGACAGTTGGCTATTACCCCACCATCGCAGTAAAAATCAAGATTCAGGGGAACACTACTGAGGTAGCAGCAGGTGTAGTCCCTAAACTCCCATACCCAGTGCTCATAGGGAGCAACTTCCCAGGGTTTGGAGACTTACTCCTGGTAGGGAAATTGGAGAAAGGGGGAAGCCTTGAAAGTAGTGAGGCATCCACAGTAGACTGTCAACTCCCAACCTTCTCTGAAATATCCCCAGATTTGTTCTCCACTCCCAGACAGCGTAGAAAGAAGAAAAGGGAAAGAAGGGCAGCTAAGGCCTTGGGAACCCAAATACTGGCCCAAAGCCAGAGGGTCGCTCTCATAGGTAGGCGGACCCAAGCAGCTGAAAAGGAGGCTACCTAGGAGGGAGAAGCACCCAAGTCAGACCCACACCCTAATGCTTCTGAACCAGTAGAGGCAACAGAGACTGGCCCCCTAGATCTCAGGCAGATTAGCACCGGGAAAGGAAATTTGGGACGGGACCAGGCTGAAGACCCAAGGTACAACAACATTAGGAAGGAGGTGACCGAAAAAGATGGGGTCCCTGTGGAAGGGAAAAACCAGGGACCAGGACCCTACTTCATAATGAAGAAGAATCTCTTGTACTGGGTTGCACCAGTACAGGGGCAGAAGGTACAGCAGATCCTAGTACCTCAAAAACACCAGAATGCTGTATTAAGTCTGGCCCATAGTCATCTTTTTGGGGGGCATTTGGGGGTAGAGAAGACCCTAGCACAGATCCTGCTACAATTCTTCTGGCCTGGAGTACATGAAGTTTGGAGGTACTGTGCGCCCTGCCCAGAGTGTCAGCCTCTAGTCCCCGTCCCCACTTGGGGGCACCTTTATTACCCCTTCCCATCATAGAGGTCCCCTTCGAGCGAATAGCCATGGATCTAGTGGACACCTGGAGAAAATAGCCTGGGGCCACCAATATATACTTGTCGTTCTGGATTATGCTACTCACTATTCAGAAGCCGTCCCCCTGCGGAACACGGCCTCTAAAACGATAGCTAAAGAGTTGGTGGGGATCTTTGCCCGAGTGGGGCTACCAAAGGAGATATTAACAGACCAAGGTACCCCATTTATGTCGAAGCTAATGAAGGACTTCTGTACGCTGCTTCATATACATACCCTGAGAACCTCTGTCTATCATCCGCAGACCGCTGGGCTGGTAGGAAGGTTTAACCGAACCCTCAAGGCAATGATAAGGTAAGTCGGGACAGGAAGGATTGGGACACCCTACTACCCTACCTTATGTTTGCAATCCGGGAGGTACCTCAGGCCTCACCTGGGTTTTCCCCCTTTGAATTATTATACAGATGCCACCCCCGTGGCATACTAGATATTACAAAAGAAATCTCGGAAGAGGAACCCAATGAGGGGAGAAATATAATTGACCATGTGTTGTAGATGCGAGTCCGGATAGCCCAGGTCACCCCTATTGTATGGGAACATTTGGAAAAGGTGCAGGAGGCCCAGTGAACCCATTACAATTGCCAGGCAAAAGTCCAACAGTTCCAACCAGGGGATCGGGTGATGGTGCTGGTACCCATGGCAGAAAGCAAGCTTTTGACCCAATGGCAGGGGCCCTATGAGGTGGTTGAACCCGTGGGGGAAGTAACCTACAAGGTGCGGCAGCCAGGAAACCAGAAACAAGAGCAAATTTATCACATTAACCTCTTAAAGCCTTGGCACCAACGAGAGGCATTTGTAGTGGCCCAAGAGAAATCCGATCCAGAGAAATAACGTGCAGGAGCAGATCAGGATATCCACTGATCTGACACCAAACCAGAAGAAGAAGGTAACTGAGATGATCAACCGATACCAGGATGTGTTTTCAACCAAACCAGGCTGCACCACCGAAGCATATCACCACATTATCACAGACCCTGGAGCAAAGGTAACTTTAAGGCCCTATCGGGTCCCAGCAGCAAAAAGGGAGGAGATCAAGGCAGAGGTAAAAAGGATGTTGGAGCTGGGAACCATCAAAGAGTCCCACAGTCAGTGGTCAAGCCCGATTGTGTTGGTGCCCAAACCCGATGGCACCACTAGGTTTTGTAATGACTTTTGTTAGGGGAATGAGATATCCAAATTCGATGCATACCCCATATCCCGTATCGATGAGTTAGTTGAACGCCTGGGCAATGCCCAATTTTTGACCACCCTCATTTTAACAAAGGGATACTGGCAGATTCCCCTTGCCAAAGAGGTGAAAGAAAAGATGGCATTCTCTACACCAGAGGGTCTGTTTCAATATACTGTTCTTCCTTTTGGACTGCATGGGGCACCTGCCACCTTCCAGTGTCTTATGGACAAGCTCCTACATCCCCATACCCAGTTATGCAGCGGCATACCTGGATGATGTGATTATTCACACCCCTGAATGGGAAACCCAGTTAGGAAAGGTGGAAGCGGTTCTGGACAGGCTAAGACAGGCTGGCCTCACAGCCAACCCAGCCAAGTGTGCTATAGGGCTAGCCGAGGCTAAATACCTTGGCTACATTTAGGAAGGAGCATGTTGAAGCCCCAACTAAACAAACTAGAGGCTATCCAAAATTGGCCCCGGCCAAATCGGAAAAAGCAAGTCCGGGCATTCCTGGGTGTGGTGGGATACTACCGACTATTTATTCCCCATTTTGCTACCAGAGCGAGTCCCCTGACAGACCTGATAAAAGCCTGGGGTCCAGACATGGTGAAGTGGACAGATGCTGCAGAGAAAGCATTCATGGATCTACAGATAGCCCTCTGCAGTAACCCCGTACTTATAGCCCCAGACTTCAACAAAGAATTCATTTTACAAACAGATGCATCTGAAGTAGAATTGGTAGCGATCCTATCGCAGATGGTCAGAGATGAAGAACACCCAATCCTCTATCTCAGCAGAAAACTCCTCCTGAGAGAGCAGAAGTATGCAGTGGTTCAAAGAGAGTGCCTAGCTGTGAAATGGGCCATGGAAACACTATGTTATTACCTTCTGGGACGACAGTTTACCCTTGTGACCAACCATGCACCCCTCCAGTGGATGCAGCGAAATAAAGAGAGGAACGCAAGGGTGACCAGATGGTTCCTGTCCCTACAACCTTTCCAATTCACCATACAACATATGGCAATACAGATAGCTTGTCACGAGTACACTACCTGACATCCCAAGTTGCCCAACCCCGTAGTGTTGAGCGGGGGGAGGAGGGAATATGTGACAGGGTCGGGCCAGATGGCTATAGGAGAGTAATGGAAGGCAGATATATTAGCCCCAGGCTAAGTAGGTCCCTTTTCCCTGGGTAAGGTAACAGGGAAGGTTCCAGAACAATCAGGAACCTTCTGGAGACAATTTAAGACAGGCTGATTAGAACACCTGCAGCCAATCAAGAAGCTGCTAGAATCAATTAAGAAAGGCTAATCAGGGCACCTGGGTTTTAAAAAGGAGCTCACTTCAGTTTCTGGGGTGGGTATGAGGAGCTGGGAGCAAGAGGCACTAGGCACTGAGAGTGAGAACGCATACTGTTGGAGGACTAAGATGTACAAGCATTATCAGACACCAAGAGGAAGGTCCTGTGGTGAGAATAAAGAAGGTGTTGGGAGGAGGCCCTGCGGAAGTAGCCCAGGGAGTTGTAGCTGTCACACAGCTGTTCCAGGAGGCACTCTAGACAGCTGCATTCCACAGGGCCCTGGGCTGGAACCCGGAGTAGAGGGCGGGCCCAGGTTCCCCCCAAATCCTCCCAACTCCTGGTCAGACACAGGAGTCATCGACCTGGACTGTGGGTTCAGAAAAATGGTCAAGCTGAGGGCTGCCGTGAAGCTCCAAGGCAAGCAAATCCGCCAATAAGCGCAAGACCCACCAAGGTAGAGCAGGAACTTTGTCACAATATATATAATTTCTTCATATTTTAGTTGTACTTTGTATTTTCTTTTTCCCCTTGAGGTGACCCACTTCCTGGTTGCAAACTCATACATAGGCAAAGTTCCTCAGCACTTTTCCCTCTCTCTCTCCCACCAAAGCAGGTTCCCCAGCCCTACTAATTTCTCCAGGGCCTGAACACCCTCTTTTGAGCATGTGGATTTCTCCTTTTCTTTGCCCCAGGCCCTTGACATCCCCACAATGTACCAAAGTAGTGCCCTAGCCACTCCAAAACCTGGGTTGATGGCCAAAATGAAACTACAGGTAAGATCCCTTCCTGCTATAGTTTAACAACTTCTTGGCTGCTGGCCCTCCACTTCCTGGGCAAACAGGAAGTCATATGTCGTAAGTCTGCACCCGAGGAAGCCAGGCCCCAATGGGGGAAAAACCCCATACAAGGTAAAGATGAAATATTTATAAAGGATTATTTCAAACAAAAAGAGTAATTTTAATTTGCAGACACTACTCAGATTGTAAAAGTATATTCAAAGAATATAATTACACTTTAAAGTATGTTGGCCTAAATTAATCCAGGATAGATCATCTAAATGTTTTAGAAGTTTATATGAAAAAGAGATTGAGATATTTCTTACTACTCTGAGTTTGGTAAAAGTGGTAAACTGCATTACACTAGCCTGCAAGTGCCTCCCTAAGTTGTACAAGGCTAGATGCATATCATGTGTGATAAAGTAAGCTATGCCCTGTCATTGTAGATGTTTGGGAATGAACCACACCTAGTGAGTGTATTCTGAAATTGGAGGCTATTGCGGAGACAGTATGGTAATTGTGAACTCCTGGCTGGATGTAGACCAATACAAGTATGAAAGGCAGGTTCTGTTAATAGGGGCACAAAAGCTAAACACACCATATTTGTTTCAATCTTATTAGCAAATGCAGCTCAAAGAAGGTTCTTAGAAATATTTTCTCATTAATGCCCATAAATGATTATATATAATCAATGTACAACAGCATTTTATGGAGAATAGCTAGAGTTCCAACTTGCCAATAACCCAAATATTATAGAGTTTAATGGTGCAGACTGCCAGCTGGCTGACATACTCTCTACAGGTGTAAATGAAGAAACTCATTTGAGACACTTGAATTCCGTGTTGAAACAGGCAAAAAAAGTTTGTGCTATTAGTGAAGAAAGAGAAGTGTGGTTTTGTCTAGTCTCATGTAACTTACTTGGATCTTACAATCGATGTGGAAGGCATAAAGCCTCTGCCAGTAAAAAAAATAAAGCAGTGTCCAAAGTAACTGTCGGAGAACTTTTTTCAGAGTAGCAGCCGTGTTAGTCTGTATTCGCAAAAAGAAAAGGAGTACTTGTGGCACCTTAGAGACTAACAAATTTATTTGAGCATAAGCTTTCATGAGCTACAGCTCACGAACTGTTACCTCTTTGAACACAGAAGTGCAGTCAACCCCAAAATGCCAGAATGAAAGCCCAGTTACTTCCCCTCTCAAACTATTTGCTAAAGAGGATTAAGTCCTGACTGGTATTCTAAAAAAACAGGGAAAGAAAATGTTTCATCTGGGTAGGCATATGATCACCCTGGTAAGTCAGATTGTTGACAAGACTGCACAAAAACCACACGAGAATAGTTCAAATGAAATTGGTCAGCTTCGGCTTCAAATGTAAACCACAATATAGATTTGATGAGTATGCAGAACCACTTGTCCCAACAAGTTCATTAGGCGCCCACCATTAAATCCTTTGATCGTTGGCAATGAGCTCAGAACACAAGGTAGAAAGTCATACCAATTTTGCAGAAAAGGATGAGCAAGTGTTCCTCTTAACAGTCAATGATATCTGAGATGTCCCAAAGTAATGCCATTACCTCTAGTAAAACTATTGCAATTTGGAGGAAATTGCTGCTGCACAAGCTGCCTTAAACCTTGGCCTTCAATTCCTCAGCAAGGAATATCACACAGGCATCCTTAGAGAAGTCTGGTATAGAACATACAGTGCCAATTGCTACCATTTCCGATCAACAGAGTTGGCAGAGTGCCTTGTCCAAACATGGAAAAAGCAACAGAAAAAAGGGATTTAAGAGCAATCATATAGGCTTTTTTTTGCTGTGTAACTGTGCAACTTCTGAAACAACAATACAGGAAAGCCCAACTGAGTTGCGTTTCAAATGCTATTTTAAAAACCTACATTTCACGTAATACCCCCAAAAGCAAAGCAATTTCAAGGGAAACAGGCAGAAAAATGTGAAAGTCCACATACTCACTGCTAAAGAGGTGTTTAAAAGGGAGTAAGTAGAATGGTGTGTAATAAAAAGGGTCCTTGAATTAAGTCTGTATCTTGTGATTATAAATAATTAAGTGATGGGGGGGTGTCTATAAATCAGGTGTTGCTGTCTGTTGCTGTCTGAACATTAAAAGGCGTAGCAAACTTTGTAAGCACGATCTACAGGTGAAACTTGCCAAGGAGCAGCTTGGCTTGCTGTGATTCAGAGGACTTGCAGAATGTCAGCAGTCTGTCTCATGTTATTGGGCCTACTTCACAGTTCTTCAGCGGCAACAGACTGTTACAAATAATGCTGCCCTACCAATGGCCAAATCATGTAAGGTACTGAGTGCCCCTGAAGATCTGGTGGGACTTAGCATTTCTCCTGAGGTGCTCAGCATCTTAAGAGAGAACCCTGCAAAAGGAAACAGAAAATGGCCTGAGATATAGTGTCTGACAGGAAGGAAATGTGGAAATCATTATTTTATACATGTAGAAGGTACTGTTTACAGAGGAGTGTGAGGTAGGTGCATACTTTGCACAATATTGCAATCCAACAGCAGAGAGGTTAGACCACTGTTCAGAGTGCATGCACATGGGCTAAAAGAGATATTACATGCGGGTGTTGAGTTCCTTCGGGGCCAAAATTGTTTACACTATAATCTGCCTGCACCTGTGGATTGGTGTGGTTGTGTCTGCTGTTCAGTGCTTCCTGAGAAGCTGATAATACACAAAGCTGATTAGGCTGCTGTTTTGATCTCTTCCTCTTTGGAATCTCTTCTAGTGTGTTAAATAAAAAGCCCTATTAAGAAAGTACAAGTGGATTCTTTGTGCTTCTTCAACACCTAATTTACTATTTTTAACATTAAATACTCCATCACATGTCCTGAATTTGATTTACATATTGTGTTTAACATAATAGCTTCTTGCTGCAGACTTACACATGTTCTATAACAAGTATTTCCTCTGAAGAATTAGGGCTGCATTCTTCCCAGAGGTATGCTTCGCCTATCACAGATCTTTGCATTATTTAACTAAGTGACATGATGGAGTACTATCATTCAAATTAGGGGTAGCAAACAGTCTGTCTAGAGTTTGATGTACACAATCAAACATTATCAAATAGAGAAGGAGGATGTGCATTAAATTTAGTCCAAAAAAAAAAAAAAAAAAAGGAAATATCAAGGGCCTAATTCTGCACCAAATTAGGAGCAAACAGGTCTGGTTGATTTCACTGAGGGTCATAAAAGAATTTGGCCCAAATGGAGTGGGAGAAAAAAGTTACACATCATCTCATCTCAAAAGTATTTTGAAATCACAAGGGGTAAATAATTAGCATAAATTACATCTGCACTTAGGTGCTTTCGTTTGAGTGGCCAGTACAGTAATCACTCAGCAGAACCCACTGGTCTCACTGACTTTAGAAGAATTATAGAGGACTTGTTTCCATAATCCATTGTTGAACAATTTATCTGATGCATTAATCATATCTGAGAAACTGGATTGGGATTGCAGATTTTTCTTTTTAGCTCTTTCGTACAATGTACACATTTATTGTGCTCATTCAAAGAAAATAAAATTGAATTTTTTAATGTTTGTTTAACTTTCTATATGCTCATTTTGTGGGTATTTTGTGATGAATGAGAGAGTACAATAATGTTTTGCACTATTCTTAAGTTCAATGACTCCTGATGCAATAGAGAACAAGGGCTAATATTTATTTCCCTTCTCTGACAGTAATTGTGCTTCGGAAATTGATTTATCTTTATCTTGGCAAGTAAAGATCAAGTGCATGTTCCTTTCCCCACATTCCAAACTGTGTGCATTGGAGAGAGCAGAGAAAGCAGGTTTAGGAGATTGTGGGCATTAGTTTGCCTTATAGGCTAAAGTGGCTATTTTACCCATTTCCTGTAATCCTATTGGAATACCACTGGAGCTCCATGTAGTCAATGCAGATATCCAGCTGCACAAATCTTTTAAATACAATTGAATATGACTCTTATTTGGGGTTTGGAAGTACTTAGATCTGAAGCTAAGAATAATCAACCTTGGTCACACAATGACATTCAGTGCACAGATACCACAGTGATAGGTGAACAGTTAATATCCACCTATGTGGATGGCTAATACAGTTTTGAATAATTGTTTTTTTTTATTGGACTTTAAAACAAATCATATAAAATTCCATAGGCCCTTTCCGGTGTGTGTGTAAAATTAACTTTTCAGTAAATATGATTTAAACCTAAGCATTATTAATTTATTAGTCAAGAGAATATGCCACCGGTCTGACACATATAGTAACTTTGTCAGGAGACAGGGAAGTTCTAAATCCTAACCCCCACCAGGATCAGAGCAAACATGCAGTGTAAATCAGTACTGATCTGTTTCAATAAGAGCTATGTTGATTTACACTAGCCAAGTATCTGGCCCTATAGGTATTCATGATGTTTGGAGTGGCACTGGAATGCACTTTACAGGATTTTTCCATTTGCTCTGCCCTCCAGTCCAGCTCCTCCATCATTGCACACACAAAAGTCCATTGCAGTGAATGGGAATTAATGTGCATGACGGTTCCAGCATGAGGCCCTAAAAGGATGACTCCTGCCCTTCCGAGTTACCAGTCCCTCTTGTGTTGTCCTCACTATTCACCCACCCTTGTGACACAGCCTTACACATTGAGATGGACACTGTAACCCCTGTGTAAGGAATTCATTTTTTCCCCTCAATTAATGGAAGTGTCCCAATAATGACTTTATAAACATGTCATTGTGTTTTAACTAGAGTGATTTTCAAAGACACTTAGGAGCATCATTCTTCTGATTCCTCTGAATATAATTACAGCAGTGAATTCATGTTTGATCACAAGGTGGAGTTTACATAGAAAATTTTAAGCCATTCATAGATACAAAAAGCACTAGTCTTTGCCTGAAACAATTGCACTAAACTAACACAGTACACCCTCGTTTTCTAGGTCTACTTTTAAGATCCCTGTCAAAACAGCCCTTCACACACATTTGATTGGGTTGGGGCTCATCACACTGTCACCAACTCACTTTTCATTAGGCTGTTGCTCTCTGTTAGCCTAGCCAAGCAGAAGAACTCAAACACATGCACAAATTAAATCGACATCCAAACTCCACCAATATACAAAGCAATTTAAATGATATTCATTAGAGCGATGACAAGTCCTGATGAGGCTTTCAGGAGCTCAGTCCTTCAGCTTTTGCCGACTCGGTTGCATGGTCATTGAGGCGTAACTGCAGTGACTGTACCTCCAGTTTAAAAAAAAAACATGCACTGAGAATATGACTCTGCTTCCTGACACACCTACCTCATTCTCCTTCTCTGCACAGGTTTAAATCTGGGGACATTCCTTGGGCTTTTATATCTATACATATAGCTAGACACAGATATATAAAATCCTTTCTTTTTCCCATCCACTCCCCACAAATGCACCAATTAAAAAGAATTTAATTTTCAAATAATTTAATTTCACTTGGCTAGAAAGGTCACTAACTCACAATTATTATGGCTATAAACATGTCCCCAGTTTCCTGCTGAGCAAAAAATGAATGTGATATGTTGAAGCTTAATAAAAGTAGTATTTTTAATTGTTAATTTTCACAAAAAAAGTTGAAGAGTTACCCTCTCTCCATTTATTTTTTGATTAAAAAAAAAAGATGAACACTCTACCTTTTCCGGGGAGTAGTGTGGGGCTCACAGGTCTAATACAGGCTCTCCCTCAGTGCTAAATCATTTGAAATTCAATTTAATAAAGCCCTAAAATTCAGGTATTAAAATGTAAGAAACCAGAAAATTACCCCAGTTTTGTGTTATCAAGTCCCCTTACCACTCAGAAAGTTCAAATGTCTCATAGTAAAACCATGTGCAACCTCATTCTAATCTGACTGTAGGAAAATCTAACTAGTGAGGGGAGTGACAGATAATCCTTTTATCGTAGTTATGGAAGACTTATCTAACTATATGTAAAGAGGTGGCCCCCTGCATGTTGTAAAATACAGATGAGAATTCTCTCTTTTACCCCATCTGCCTCTATCCAGAACAATTTTGCATCTTATTTTAACAAGCCAAGTGTCCCTTAAAACCTGATTGCTAAAGGAATGATTTGTTATGTAGTTACCCAAAAGTCTTCATATTTTGTTATGCTTCGCTCAGGTTGAAATTTAAAAAAAAAAAACTTTTTTGTATCCATTTATTTATAAGGACATCTAGAATGAAGGTTAGGCACATTTTCAAAGAACTAAAATATTCTATGCATCCTCAGTTACATATTTTGGTTGCACGCAAGGGTGCATGTATGTAAGTAAAAAGAAAAGGAGTACCTGTACGTAGCTAATGGTGTAGGCACATCATCATCTATCTCAAAGTGCACATCTAAATTTAACTCTCTTAAAAGATTACTTAAGCAGAAGCACATTTCCAGTTATAAATATGGCAAAGGAAACACAGTGAACTAAGCAACAGCTGTTGAAAACATTAAATATGTCCCAGGTAAATGTAATCTATTGCTTAAAAAAACCCACCTTCTCTAATAGTTGTTTCTCTAAGATCATTATGTTGCACGTATATTCAATATACCAAAAGATACATTGTAGGTGTATAAAGTAAGATTTTATACCACTCTCGTCACCATGGTATCTGTGCAACTACGTCTAATTTGTGGGTGTATGGAATTATCTATAAAATCATTCAATGAGGTATTAATAAATGTTGGTGATCTTTGTTGTATTAAACAGTTTGTTTAAAATTACTGCTCAATACCTAGACCTTAAAACATGTGTTAGCCTCAATGTACATTCCTGATTCATGCACATAGATTCCTTATGTTTACTGATTCATTACACACACACACACACACACACACACACATACTTTTTGCACATGTAATACAGAATTCTGTTCCCTCTCATAAAGGGCCCTAACTCTTCAGTCCTTACTTGGGAAAATCAGGCATTGACTTAACTGGGAGTTTTCCCCAATAAGGGCTGCAATATCAGGGTTGCACATATACAAGATCTGTGTTACTTTACGACAGTTAATGAAAATACAATGTAGTTACCATGTTACCACACCCTGAACTTCAGAACCTCTTTTATATTTGGAGGTGGCAGCAAGATAATTATGTCTTGTTCACTCATTTGCCTACAGCCAGTCAGCTAAAGGCTGGAAGGCACAACTTGGCATGAAGTCCCAGGAGAGGAGAATTTACTGGTTTCCTTTAGCCAAAGATTATATATATATATATTTACTAATAATACCCTAGGGAGATACAGGTTAATGCTTCTAATACCAAAGGAATAACTGCCCAGTCAAATACAACTGATGATTTCACTGCTTGCTAAAAGACAAATACAATGACTTTTTAAACATTAAATAATTTTGGAACATTTTTTAAGTTTTATGACCTTTGCCTGTATTATAACATATGCTATATCAGCTCTGCTGAACAGTACAGGTATCAGACTACTTCGTAAAGCACTCACACAGTCCTACAATGAAAAGCTACTGGGATGAAGCAGGAAAAAGAATTGTAATATTTTGATATTTACTAAGAAACTTACAAAACTCTCCGGAGACAAGTTCTAAAATGCAAAATTTAATAAATTTAGCTGTTACCACCATCTCATTTCCCCTCATACTACATAGAATACTTCATTAATTTTCTGTTGCACTTGAATATAGTTTTCAACTGAAGCCTTGCAGAATTAAAGGAGCTGCTTCAGTTTTACGTGTGCGTATAATTTTTTAAATGACCTCGTGATACAAACAGCAAAACCTCTTGTTGCCATGAAATGTGTATATATCTGTTTCCAACTTTTCAAAACATCATTTAAGCATTTATTAACAGCCATACTAAAATGCAATAGATAATCCCAATAGTGTGAATATTAAATTTTTAAATAAGGCTAATCTGTCTTGCTTTGGTTAGAAAATTACATTGTAGCTTGCACAGTGAAAGCAACTGTATAATTAGAACAACATATCTACAATTTTTGATGCCAAAAGAAAATATAATGAAAATGCTGGAGAGATTTTACTTGGATCTTACTCTTCCAGTAAGAGTTTCTTGCACTAACCTAAAAGTAGTATTTCAGTTAATTATAGATTTCTTGCTGCCTAAAACTTAAAGATACATTCACTGATATTTTTCCTAAATGTTAACTCCAGAGAACAGCTCTCTAAGATCTGGCATATTGATTTCTTGTTGTGAAGTGAGCTGTTCAAGCTCCATTTAAGATTTTCATCTTGCATGTAGCCCTGAGCACATCATAGCACCATAAATTAGTTAAATTGCACATTTATCACAAATGTTATTTTAAGATACTGCGTAAATGTGATGGCTGGAAGATATACAGTATGCTGCAACAAGCCACTACTTGGGTAGGGTTAGACCAGGGTCACCTTTATACACCTATGATTTAAAGCTCTTCCACCCCATCACAATTTCATTTAAAACCCCTTTCTTTAGGCATTTTGTTCTCTCTCACATTTGATCTGCATATTTCTAAAATAGATAAAATATCAGGAGCAAAGCAAAAATTAAGGACTCAAATGTTGTTAAAAATTCTGCATCTAATGGGGGGGGGAATGTGTGCCAGCAGAGAGAAGCCGGTGATTTGGTAAGGACTGAGAGTTACTGTGCCAAAATACATATCAGTATATGGGGAAAAAGGATATTACACGAGATCATTGATTCTCTGAATTCTTTATAATGTGAAATCACATTGGTATGCCAGTTTTGGAGCTTCTAAGATGCAAGCTGAACTTTATTTTAATAAATTTGGGACATGCAGATCCTGATTAGCTATTTGCAATGTTTCAGAGATATTTTGAAAATGTATGAAAAAGTCATTTATGGTTCACGCTAATAGATATAGCTGCTCCCTGTATTTCTACTAGTTCTCCTCCTCACTGCATATTGATATGATGATATTTTGCCCCAGGTACTGATTATCACCACAAATGAGGAGGGGCTGCAAATGTAGTATTTGACGTTCACAATCATTACCTCCTCCCATCTGCATTTTGAAAATAAACAAAACAAACACTGAAAAGGACTGAGGAGTTTGTCTCTCCTGTTTTTCCCTTCCCCCAAATGTAAAAATAGCAAAATTTTGCACAATGCTATTTACCACTGCCACCTTACAATCAAATGGTGCCTTTTGAAAATATAAGGGTTGCAAATGTATGTAATAATCTACCAGGCTCACAACTAGTGAAATTCTGTTCTGAAATCCAATGCTATATTTAAGATGTTCTAATTTTCAAGGAGAAAATCTGTGTTCCCAGAAGGAGGGATTCTGGCTACAATGTGGACTAAGGTAATCTAGTCTTAAAAATACAGACAGCCTTAAGGGATGTTTCACTAAAGAGAAAAAGACCTCAGCCCTGGCCTGAAGGGATTACCTTTTCTAAGAAGGTAGGATCATACAGTTGAGATGATGCAGCTAACCAGCAAAAATTATGTGCAGCAGTTTTGTCATATAGATGACTGTTCATTAGGATCCGAGTTGAGACCATCAACTTCAATACACTAATGACTTTAAAGTCAGATTTAAATGTTAAGCCAAATGCAAAAAGAATAAACAACAACAATATAAAAATTTAAACACCCCCACCACAGAGTTCTAGTCCATAATCCAAGTACTGGACTTGATTATTGCTATTCATGGGGCCTATTTACTAATAATACATATTACTTCAAGCTGTATTCTTTATAAAATGAACAGAACAATTTCTAATGTTTTAAAAAACATAGATACCAGCATTTACACTACAGAGGACAACAGAAAAGAAAGAAATAATAGTAGGCAGCTAACTGGTCACTTTTAAAAAGAGATTATTTGGGGCTGTGTGTTTTTTGTTTTTTGTTTAAATAAATAAAAATTTGGACATGAAGCACCTACCAATACTACTTGCATTACTCTATTGCACTACTCTATTCTGTATATTCAAGAGGAATTCATTTAAGCATCACTATCTGAGTCTGAATGTACAGCACAGAAAAACACCTATTTGCCTTGCCACACATGTTGCTTATAAACTCTCTTCTTTACAGTCAATCTTACCCGATCTCTAAAGTGGAGTTATAACATTCATTTATCTTTTCTTGGGGAAAATTTTTGTTAATGCAGCCTTTGAATAAGTGCTACCCTGCTCTTTGAATGCAAAAGTTCACTAAAACTCCAGTGATTTATGTGCAGCTTTTGACTGCCAGCACCTGGCAGATGAAGAAACCTACTCAAGCTTCAGTCATAAACAGATAGCATACAATTTAATTTTAATGTGCTCGTTAGTCGTAGCACATTTCAGACATAATTGTGAATGCAACACAAAATTATAGCAAAAAGACAATTTTAATGCTGCTGTAGAAAAAAAGGTTATATGAAGAGTCATATAATGGTGCTTCATTGTCAACAACAAAACAGGGCACAGAGTGCATTACAGTGTCTGTGCTGTTTACATGCCAATATTTTATACATAGATTCTCATATGGTGTCAGCTGTCAGTTACTTCTGCAAATTAACTGCCAAAAATGGAGACGAACAGAATCACTTAGTGTGCTGGTAACCACGGGTTACCTTTCATATGCCTAAAGATAAAGCTGCAGTATGGAATCTTGGGAGAATAATTAGGCAGAACAAAACAGAAAGTTACCAACTGAAATAAAAAGGCATTCTACAATATGAAATAACAACCAATAGCGCTTATAAATAAGTAAAAGGTTATATCACAGAATGCCTCATAACTTTTAAGCAAAATATTACAGTACAAACATTTTAAAGGCTTTATCAATGTTTAGGAAATACAGTACAAGTTTTCAAATAGATTTAACCCTTTGAGCACTGAGTTTATTTTGAATTCTCTCACTTTTTTTATTTTATTTAAATTTTCTTTTACTAATAAATACCTTTAAAAGTCATGTTGTGCAAAATAGTTATAATGCATGCCAAGGATGCAGTCCATGGCTTCTGTTATCAGTTGGTTTAAAAACAAATGATAGCGATACTAATAAATATGTATAATTTAAACATGAACCTCTATCAATATAGATGTACTGTATAGCAAAACAAAACAATCATACTTTGCTTTAAGAATAATGTTTCTGAATACTTTATAAATGCTATTCGTGGTGCCTTTCATATAATTTACAATGTTTGGATGTTAAAAGAAAAACCCTTAGACCTAAAAAAGGAAATATACATTATATATAGGTATAACTTATACCTGAGGCATATCAGGTACAAAAACAGTCATTGCTAAAAATGCTGAAGAAAAACATGGCATTAATCACAATTACATTTCCATAAGAGATTTTGAAATCTATACAATATATACATCTATGTTTCAATGTGAAAATAATATTTTAAATTTCAAGGTGTGATACACCTCTGCATAAATGGAGGTTCATATTAGAACTAAGCTGGTAAGGGTTTTAAAAAACATATCCATACATTTTACCAAATTAAAGCAAAAGTGTTTCAAAGTACTCAGAGGGCTAAAGATTATAGGGTGAGAAATACCAGCACACTTAAGTCACATGAAAAAAGTGCACCAGAATTAGTTATAAATGCTTAATTAAACTGTCTGTTAATGCATGCAGCTTGATGCATCAGAGGGATGCACAGCAACTAAATCGAATTTACACAAAGTTCCAAACACTTACCACTGCATTTTAACCTTCATATTTTACCAGTAACAACAGCTGATTATGCACCTCTATTAAACACTGTACAATTATACAAAACAGTTCAGCCCAGAGTGACTCTCTGGAGTTAAAATAAGAACATGTGCCAAGAACTAAACAGTAGCTTTAAGGCGTCTTTGACAGTTTTCCTCAAAGCAAATTACAGTTATTTTAAATCAAAAGCAAATGCTACTGCTTCTCTAACTCCGAAACATACAGAAGATGATCCTCTGGTGACTTCCCATGTGTTTTACTAAGATGAAGTTTAACAGCATGCTTGCTTGCAAAAGTCCTGTTACAAAGTTTACACTGATAGGAAGTTCCAATTTCTTCCTCTGGAGATGATGTCACCAGTTTTTCAGATGGTGACTTTGTTTGTGCTATCTGATTGTTAATCTGTTCATTGGACAGTTTGGACAAGTCTCTTAACCTGAAACCTAGATGTGATTCAAGATGACTGATATAAGTTGAAGGAGTTCTGATCTGTGAAGCACAGTCATTACAAAAGAACACTGGATGCCCAGTGTCCAAATTTTTAAGGAACTTAGTTCCTCCTGTCCTTCGGAGCTGGTATTTCACATTGGCTAGCCAGTGGCTAATTGTGGTCATTGAGAGTCCCGTAAACCTTGAAATGTGCATTCTTTCTTGAGGGCTCAAGTCTGACATAATGTATTTTCCCTCTGATGTCTGTCGTAAACTGGCTGCAAACTGGGCCTGCAGAATGAGCAAGTGCTGAGGGTTCCAGTTAGACTGACGTCCCTTCCTTTTCTGAGCTGGTGTAGTCTCTTCTGGTTCCTCTATTGTGGTACCATCAATGTCAGATTTCTCTGATATGCTGGAAGGTGTGGAAGATTTTGATGTGTGACTTTCTGTCAGGTTCTTCAGCATATCAGATATATCTGACAAGGCATTCTCGCGTAGCGGCGAGTTTGACATGAATGACACGACTGCAGATGTCTTTGCTGTTGTCACTGTAGATGAAGAAGATGCAGAAGATGTTGATGTGGATGACAAAAGCGCTGAACCCAAAGAGCAGCTTTTGTCACTCTTGCCTTTCGTCAAATCTATGGGTTGGTCATTGTTGACATGATAAAAATAACGGTCTAAGTGGTCTGTTTTTTTGCACTGCAAAGGTGGGGTGGCCACCGCAGCCTTTTCTGCCAAACTGTTGCTCATTTTAAAAAGCATGCTCATTGGATCCAGAGCAGGCAAAGATGGCTTTGCTGCTTTCCCAAGATGAATATTCATAACAGACTGGAGTGCACTTAATGGATTTACAAATGGTTGTTCAGGAGGATGATCTGTAATAATAGCTGTGCTGCTGCTTAATGTACTTGCAATTGACTTTACAGGCTCTTTACCATTTTCCACTGGTTCTATAGCTGTACTATCCTTGCAACTATCCCTCTGAGGAACTGGGCTGTTCTGTTGGCTTTTAAAACCACCATCGTTGGAGGCATCCATTTTGAGGGGTTCACTGATTTCGCTGCTGCATGGTGAAGGTGTCGCACGTTTCACTGGAGACAGTTTTCCTTCAGGTTCTTTCATTTTTTCCTCAACTTTAATCACTTTCTCAGTGACTTTCTTTACCAATTCTTCCATGGCATGAAAGTTCGTTTTTGGCACAGGGGAGGTTTGACTGCTTGGTGGCGACAGTAGGGGCTGGTTTTTAGTCGGTGACACTATTTCATTGTTTCCAAACATAGATTTTAAGGGTGTACTTTTTCCCGATGAACCCAATGACAGCTTCATCATGTTAGGTAGCTGGTAGGCAGCATGAATACTGGGATAGCCACCCCAGCTTGGTGTACCATTCTGGGCTTTGTTTATAGCTGATGTTACAGTGTTTTCTAAAGACTTTAAAATATCTAGCCCCCCTTTAGGACTTTCTTCCAGGTCATTTTCAGTCAAATAATGATATTTTGAGGAGATATCATACTTTTCCTCATCTTCATTTGACTTCTCTTTCTCTTTCATTTTATCATCAGCAACCCCTCTCTCTTTATCTACTTCTTTTTTTACTTCAACATTCAATTTTGGGGAGACACTAGAAGGCGTGTTGGAGGGAGATGTAAAAGTGGTGGCTGCGAGTGGCACAGACTGAACTTTTTCATCTAGTAGAGCTGTTATTGTTGGCGTCACTGGGGCTTCTATAATTGGCTTCCCTTTCTTCATGGCAGAGTTGGTGACTTTTATAAAATGTCCTGTCACCATCATGTGGGCAGTCAGTTCCTGCAAAGTATCATGGGAACTTCCACACTCCATGCATTTGAGAATTTGAGATTTCCTTGCCTCAAAATGCCAAGCATAGCTGGCACCATTCTGGTGACCGTAACGATTATTTGGCGTAATGTAAGGATTTGCATTCTTTTGTAGCGCATCGTTGGTGTCCGAGATTGTTGCTTTTGGTGTCCCACCTGTGGAATCTGGAGAACTTGGAAGTTCAAGCTCCAGTGATGCTTTTTTCCTAGTAGCTGGAATAATTTTTGCTGCTACGGGTGTAACAGGTTCCTTCAGAGGCACTTTTTGGTAGTGTTTTGTTTTGATCATATGAACACTCAAATCCTGAAGAGATTCAAAGGAATGGCCACAGTACATACACTTTAATACTTTCTGGGCATCTTCTTTCCCTTCCATTTCAAGCAAAGAACGTTTACGAGGTTTGGACCATCTTTTAGGGTTATTGTTATCAGCTTCATGGTTGTCATCTCGATAGTGTCCGGTTTCATTCATGTGCACTGTTAATTCTACTAAAGTGTCATAGGCAGCACTGCAGTCTTTACAACGGAATTTACTGGCTCCAGTAAATATAGAGCCATAAAGCTTACTGCTTTGTCTGTACAACTGAACTGTGCTAAAAAGACTTGGTTCAGGAAGAATTCTGCTCTGAGAAACTTGCTGCAGTGTCTTTGCCATAGCAGTCTGATGCCAGTCAAAGCTACCACTCCCACAACTGCTACTGCTGCTGCTGCTACTGCTGCTGCTGCCATTGTTTTTTTCTGAAGTCGGCTGGTGGAGATTCAAATTGAGATTGGACCAGTAGGAATTGGAAAGGAAGTTATTATATACGGCTTTCATTTGTTCTAAGCTATCAGATACAGCAGAATCTTCAAGTGGTATTGCAACCTCCTTGCTCTCTTCCTCATTTTTGATAGAGCTGCTTTCAAAATCTGCCATTCGGTCACTTGTCTCACTGATGTGTGACTCACTGTCCATTTCATGGCTGGAAAATTCAGCAGCTGGAGAGTTTTGGTAGCTCTGGCAGTTCTTACTGTAGTCTTTTTCTGGGCACACGTATTTTGCTGAAGGTTCCCCATCAATTGCATTTTCATCAGGTTCCA
This sequence comes from Dermochelys coriacea, assembly GCF_009764565.3. NCBI lineage: Eukaryota > Metazoa > Chordata > Testudines > Dermochelyidae > Dermochelys > Dermochelys coriacea. The sequence continues at coordinate 22,212,777 of NC_050079.1, forward strand.
TGTCTTCCTCCACCAGTGCTGCGGCCTTCAGTTCATCTGAAACATAGGCTATCATGGACAAAACAAAAACAATAAGAGTTAGTGACTGTGGATCATACTTTCCATCGCTGTTTAAATATTTCAGCTAAAGAACTGCATTTATTTGTAAAATTAAACAGTTAAAATGTAATGTTTCTTCAGAGCAAGAAAAAAAAATCTGCTCTTCAAACATAATTTGCCACCTTATTCTTCTCAAGGGGCAACAGCTTGAAATTAAAATTAAATTTGAAATTAATGAAGCACATTCTGGAGGTGGCATTCATTTCTAAAGTAATAAATTACTTGTATCAACCTCAGAGACAGCAGCTCCTGTCTGTCAATTAATATGTCTTATGCTTCTCCTACCCCTAATGCATTTCTTAACAGACAGATTCACAATTTAAATTAAGCAAGCATTTTTTACTCATTACATTTTTGAGACTCAATTTTCAATAAATATAAAGGACAAAAACATCAATAAAATTCCTACAAAGTAAAAACAATGTACATTGATTACAATAAATTAAAAAAACAAGATTTCTTTTTTTCTTTTCTTTTTGTATGTGGTACAGCTGGTGACTCTAAATTCGGAAATACCTGACTAACTGTGATTCAAGATATTCATTACAGATGCAACAAATGACCCATTCACATTTAAACACACTTCTCTTCCCAACAAGAAAGCCCATGCAGAATTATGTCAGGGACAAGTTCAAGAAAATTGGTATGCTGTACTCATTCTTGCTGTATAAATATATACAAGACCTTCCAGTGGACCTTACAAATGTCAAAGTGTTTGCTCTTTAGACTACTTTGTCAATATTTACTCAGCATAAGCTACATGGGCACCCAACAGGGATTCTGTCTTTTTTTTAAGTAATGCAACTGGTGATGTAAATCTAATACACTCTTCCTGAATAGGATAGTTAGGAACTGACTAGCTTTATGTTAGTTTTTCATACTGGCACCCTACGTGTATTTTACACATAAAAGTAATGCCTTTGGGCAGGAAAATTCTATCAAAACATTAAGAGCGCAATCAGTAATTGATCAAACTAATCTATTTCTACTGAATGTTTTAATGTAAAAATAAGTGAAAAGATAAAATACATATAAATATATGCATATTAGATAATATTTTGTTTTTTTAAATAACTAAACTAACCATATAACCAATACATGGAGAACTTCCTAGCTATCTATTACCAAAATAATAATATGCTTAGAAAAAATGCAATTGCAGTAGATATCCATAGTTTTCAGATGGCTGAAGGCATTTGGCTTCACAACACACCTGGAATGTGAGGGCATCAGGCCAAGCATGGCACAGTTCAGCATACACAACAATCTATACAGCCTGTTTATTCAAGCAAAAGTGTATACTGTATATTGATCAAATGAAGCTATTTCATTCAGGGCAGTGGAAGAAGGAGAAAAGTTTTATGGATATATATCATGTATCTATCATTAGAAATCTTTCACGCTTCTTTTCAGGGTGATTGTTTTTAAGTGAAGCACTAATGACAAAATAACTGTTAAAGTAACACTGACGTTAGACTTCCAGTTTCAAAAGAAGTATGGTGTAATCAGTTGGGAAATATATATAAAAAAATTTACTAGTGCCTTCTCACATTGACGATTTTAGCAAAACTGCTTCCAATCATGTGAGATTATAATCTGGCCCTTGCATTCTGAGTTAAACCCTTGAAAGCACAAACATATGAAGTCAGAGCAACACATAACTTGTGCCTAGGTGTTACAGATCAAATGTGCAATATATCTGAAGAGATGTCAAGACTGTATTTTTAAATTTAAAAATACATAGGTTGAATCTAAAGACAATGTAACTACTGTCTATTTTGCTGTAATTTTATGCTATTTGGAAATATTTAGGTTGACTGTAAAACTTCTCTAATCACCTACCAGATGTCCTGATTTTATAGGGACAGTCCTGATTTTGGGTCTTTTTCTTATATAGGCGCCTATTACCCCTTACCCCCGTCCCGGTTTTTCACACTTGCTGTCTGATCACCCTATTACTAGGAAATATTTATATTACAGAAGTGCCAACAGGTTGCAATCAGAATCAGTGCCATTCTGCTGGGCACTATATAAACACTCACAGTCCAAGCTCCAAAGCGTTTACAATCACACAATGTCATTCATTCAGCACTTTCATCCTCTTATGGAACAATACAAGTTGGCTTATTTTAGTTATTTGTACCAGGGTATTTCTCAATTCTAGTGGAAGCATGCAGCCCAACAGACCCAAACAATGCAAACCACCTTCTGAAAGTGAGAATTTTAAGACAATGACAAGATCTGAATAATTTGCTACCAATGATCAGTAACTGAAAAACAATTCCAAAGCTCCAACAGACATGAATTTTAAAAGAAAAGGAAGAAAGAAATTATATCACAGACCCTATGATGAAAAGCAAATGTAGCCTGAAATAGCACAATCCTTTTCTGTGGAACCCTCTTTGTGAAAATAGGTGTGTTTTTGTTTGTGTGGGTTTTTTGTTAAATAAAAACTCCTGTCCCTATGCTTCCCTTTCCAAACAGAAATCACCTCTTTACGGCATAAAGGAAAAGGTAGGTTACTGTCACACTGCCTGCCCTAGTACGATCTCCTTTTCACACCTGCATCCTGAGGCAGCACACTGAGGCGATCTATAAGTGTGCCTGGCTTTTTCTCCCTTTATTCATGTAGGGCTAGAGATTGCCACCCACCCTCATAACAGTGAGTAGTCACAGGAGTAGTTCCTGGACGCTAATAAAACTACTTGTGTGAATAGGTGCTCACCAGCGTGAGCAAAGCTTGCACAATCTAGTCCCTGATTAGTGATGGCTTTTTCTTACATTTAGGTTTCTCTGGCTATTGAAACTTTGGAATTTTGCTTGGTCTGAGCTGCTTGTGTTGTTATATTCACCACTTTTAGAAGAGTGACTTTCATGTTAGCTGAAAATCTCCAGCCTGCTTTCTTTACCCTTTTTACCAATTATTAAGCATATCTGTATGTTAACCAGAAGCTATCTCCTCGACAACTGCTCTTCTCCTTCCCAAGCTGGAGTCATGAAGTCGAGTTTGTGACATCAGAGTTTTGATTCAGACACACAGGAAATAAGACATAGAGAGCACGAATCAGTCCAGCATATGAGGGTGCAACTTTAATAAACTAATCCCAAAACAACATGGGGGAAAAGGGGACTGCACCTTCTTCAGCTCTAGTCTGTTATTTGGGTCCAGTGCAGTAAGGTTATCCAACTGAACAAGTGACAGGGAAGATGACACTCAGCCCTACCCCCAACTCTCTCCACTAGAGATCTAGCCAGTGCTGAGAACCTTTATGCCCTTCCCTTGGGCAGAGGATGAGGGTATCTATGAGAAGGAGCAAGATATAAACCACCCTCGTCCAAACCAACTGGAACTGGTGCCATCCCCCAGCTGGTCACCTATTTATTCCGTCTGTCTGCACGGGACACTAAATGTAAGTTTCAACAATGTTAGAACATAAGAACGTCCATACGGGGTCAGACCAAAGGTCCATCTAGCCCAGTATCCTGTCTTTCAACAGTGGCCAATGGCAGGTGCCCCAGAGGGAATGAACAGAACAGGTAATCATCAAGTGATCCATCCCCTATCACCCATTCCCATGTTCATTTGTGTGGGTTTATTTTCTTTGTCCTTTTTCCTCTTTTCATATTTTTCATACGTAAAGTAAATGTCTGAAACAGTGAGGTAAGTGTATGTTCTTTAACACCTCAACAGCCCAGTTTGGGGGCGGGATGACTTTAGAGGTGCCTCTAAAAGGCAAAATAAGTTAGTAAGAATTAAAATGAAAGCGATTATGTAGTTCTATTCTGGCTTTTTTTCCCTCCACATAAACAAACAAACTCACTCCCCACAAAACTTTTCACTTTACATCCTGAAAAGCTAGGTGACCCCAAAGAAGTCACTTGCAACCCAAATGTTTCCATGATTGTGACAGTCCATTTGACAAAAGAAGGAAAATGCTTTCCTGGAATGGCACTGGGTTTGTAGGGAAAATTAAGATATCAGAAGAGTTAAGAAACCTATCCTTGGTACAGGTAGAGAGAAGTCGAGATCAGACAGCTCCCTCATTAACATTTGTTATAATTATTAACTAAACTGCTAGGTAAAAATGAAATTAACACATTTGATATAAATACATAACATTAAGCGATAATATAATGGAATTCATTTCCATACAAGAGGAAATTACCTTCATAACTGAGCTATGCATCATTTCTTTGCTAGAGAAATAATGTGTGCTACATCACTGCCCAAAACAACCTATACATGCACATACTGTACATACATGGATATACTCACAGACATACTCCATGCACACACCATGGGCACCATGCAAGCAGTGAGAACTAATATCAGTCCATCATATTTCTACAAATATGGGAGGCTACTGTGTGTCTAAATCAAAATGTTTATACTGGTAATGGTTTTTCCTCCCCCAAGAGTGGCAACAAAAAATGGTGAATGGCAATGCTTTCTTTACACAAGCATAGCAATCTAGCCATTATTCCTGCTTAGAGAAGTCAGAGGCTCTGTTTCATTGGGGCAGGACTGTCCGTTGTTGAAATGAAATGTTATTTCCAGGTGGAGAGATCCATGCTTCTCTCACACATTGGTTGGAGTAGTTGGTACCTTTCACTAGAGTAATATTCTAGTTCAAGATTTATTATTCTGCCCACTGGCAAGGTCAAGAATATTAATTTTCTACATGTTAATTTGATGTAATGTGCATGATTAATGCTTGTTTAGTTGGATATTTTGTGTGTTAATAAATCTGCAGCTTCTTCATGCCAATAATAATGTGGTATTAAATTATTGGGAGTCGGAGTGGGGATGGATGTGACAGCATGCCAGTGTAATGGGTGGCTATCATTAGGCGCCAGAAACTTTGAAGTGTACTAGCATTTGTTTCTTTGCTGAAAGTACTGCAGCTGTCTGATAGAGAAAGCTCAGAAATAGGCCACAGGAAGCTAGCCAGCTGCTCTAATCCAGCATCCTGTACTGGTATTACATTTGGAGCAACTTCAGAGAGCTCAAATCAACTGTTAGCATTAGAGGAGAGAATTACATAGACGTGAATACATAGGGAATAGATGATAACAAGAACAGTTTCTGCTACATTGAAACGTGGACCAGCCTGCACACAGAATGAAGGAAATCTACACTAAGCACCTTATTCTCATGTCACTTGGATCCCATGCTTCCTTGCTTTTAGGTGTAGTTTAAATGAAAGAGCATCAGAACCCAACTCTCCTTTTCAAATTACTCAGGTTCAGTAAACTTCTATCTGAAAAATCACACACATCTCATCTCTACGTGTTATGCAGTTTGGAACATGCATAACCAACAAACGAGACTAAGAAGTCAGAAGGCACTTACTCATGTTACTTATTTGAATAAGGAAGGCATTCTTCCATCTGAAACCAAGTACTGCTTAAAAGTTTGGTAAATCAAAGATGATTCTTCAAATCTCTCATTTATATAATTTCCTTAGTCACAATGTACTTCCCCAGTGCAAGCAGTAATAAACACATTTAACACACACCTGAAAAACCAAAGTTATTATAGCAGATGAATTTTTATAACATCTGGGCCTTTCTATTCAGTGCCCTCCAGTCAAGGAGCTCAACAGCTTTAAATGCATTAATGTACTATTCCTCTCAGCACCCCTGTAGTATAGGTAAGTGCCATTATCCCCATTTTATAGAAAGGGTAAATGAAGGCACAGCGAGTTAAGCTCCTTGCTTAAGGTCACATAGAACGTCTAGGAATGGAACCTAGATTTCTTAAATTATCTGTTAAGTTCATTTCTATAATGAAGGGATACAGGCAAAACACATAAGTAGAACTGGACCAGGAGTCTGGAGTTCTAGGTTCTGTACCTAAACTTCCTATGCATGTGCACATAACTAGAAATAATTAACAGTTTTAATCTTTAAAAATAATTAAGGATTGAATTCCCCAGTGAAGTGCCCACAGTTGTGTCCATTGTTCAAAGGCCAGAACCTGTGATCACAAATCTCTGGAGCAAACTATTATTTGACAACAGCAAGATCTGCACATGGCCAGCAATCTGCATTCAGCAGCAGGGAATGTAGGAATGCTCACTGAGTCAAGAAGAGGCATGGCCTAAACTCTCCCACAAATAGTTTTCTGCTCTCAGCACAGAGCGGAACTTGAGGGAAGGATCTGTTCTAAGAGACTAGAGTCATCCGACAGATCACACCTCTGTCAACTCCAAGCTTGTGTTTTGCCCTGGTTTCTGCATGAGGCCTTCACTCCCTTGGCACCTCTTGGCACAGGGTATCTGTGTTCCTGAAACCTGTTAAAATAACCCACATATGAGATCTCACACCACACCTGTCCAACATGTTGAGCAGCATATCAGCACATCACACTAGAGTCTTCTCTTCTAGGTGCCAGATTGGATGAGGAGTTGCTAAAGAATTGGACCTGCTTGCATGAAGACATCAGCCCTCACTGCCCTTTTCTATATGAAGTTCTGAGCAGAGAGGAACGTAGGCCCTAAAAAGAATCTCATCGTCACTTCCTACCAGCATGGAGAACTAGCAGAATCAAAAAAACTAGCTGAGTACTAGCAGAATCAAAGAAACTTCCCCATGTGCAACATGCTTTTATACACCATATTGTGCTGTTCAGAAATGAATTAAATACCTATTTTAAACTAAGAATTGTCAGAATAAGAATAATAGTTTGGCAGTAGAGACCATTCAGGAGCCACTAACTCTCATTTACACACATATAACACAACTAACTTGTGACAGATACAAATGGCTCCTGGATTTCTTTGTCCCAAGGAAGTTCATAGAGATAGTGGAGCAAATTCTTCTCTGTTTCAGTCATGAAATAGGTGAACAGGAGTTAGAGCGCAGAATTTGGCCCATGCTCTGTGTGGCCTACTGTGCCATTTACGCTAGGAGCAGTGTAAAGCCACACTGCTTTAGAGGGAGCCCCAGGAGGCATTCTGCTTCATGTGGCTCCAAGGAGCAAAGAACAAGTATGCCCACTACCATACACCTTTGTACGATATAGCTAGGACCCTGCCTCCTCCTTGCCCCCCTTTGAGACACTACACATGCTGGGCGAGTCCCTGTGGTCCTATGAACTCAGGGACTGGAATTTTTTCTGGTCCTTCTGCAATCTGTGCAAAGGGATGCAGAAGAAAGGCTTCTTACCTCCTCCCCTCACTGCATACATGTAAGCACAACCTTATGAGCTTATGAGCACATCTCAGTTAGAGCAAGGCGACCAGAAAAATAGTGCTTGTGACCATTCATTCAGGTTCTGAATTGCTGTTTGCTTTGACCACATTCATGCCCTTTTTTGTTCACATCTCATGCATGTGAAGGCAAACATTTCACCCACCCATACAAATTATTGGAGAAAGGTACATTTTTACAGAGAACAACCAATTTGCCAAAGAACAGAGTTATTCACAGGTGAATAAGGGTATTCAATATCTGTACTCCTCCCGCTTATAATATTTCAAGTATCAATCAGCCAACCAGAAAGTAGGAACAATACCAAACAAAGCAGTCAATTACAAATGGTAAATCATTAACTGCTGAAGTGAACAGTTCACAAGCAAAGATTCACACAAACAGAACAATTCCAATTAACAAATAAACTAGTAAAATTAATCTATTTGCAACTATTTCAGCTAAAGTTAAATTTCTTGTATGAATTACTCACTATGAATAATGTGACCAGTTCTAAGCAAGACATAACTCAAGTTCCTGCTGGTTTCCAGGGCAGGTTCCTTGGCTGCAACGTACAGAACTGTGTCCAATTCTCCACTCTGTGTAGGCGTATAATACAATGAAAGTCATGTGTCCGCAGGGAGAGACGGACAGGCACTTAGGGTTGTAGCCCTTAACCATAGTTTTGATTTGGATCATATATTTAGCTATTGACACATTTTACGTGGTGGTTTTCTGACTTCCAAATTATCAATTTCTTTTTGTTGGCAAAATTATTCCATCAAATCTTCAGGAAACACAAATCTATTTGGAAAAAGGTTATTAACAGCACAAGGTTACGTGCGTGTTTCACTAAACCCTTTAAATGAATGGATTCTAAAATCAAAAAACAAACAAAAACAATGCCACAAATCCTGGCTTGATATCAGCATTTGGGTAGCATTTTTTAATCACTGGAAGCATATAGAGCATTCAACAAACTAATACAAGATTCACAGCCAACTCCAGGATAAGTAGGCATGAACATAAAAGTTCTCAATATGGCTCTAATAGCTCTTAATTATTATAATCCTTCACTAAGAAAACAGATGTTGTAAGGGAACTTCAGTTTCTTCATATGATCAAATGCCGTAATCAAACCATTCTGCTTCTGCCCTGCCTCTTCTCAGCAAATGTTTTGTATAGTGGAGTGGAAATAGCAAATGCAGTGACAAAATGACCATTTAATTGTCTCAGAAATCTGTTTCTGAATGGTATCGCCTCTCCCCAAATTTCTCTGATTCTATTCTTCTAATTATTACCTAGAATTTCTGAGAATATTAGGGAAAAAATCTTACACCTTTACTCTCTATAATCTTCCCATGTTCCTGGTTGCTTTTAATTTGTACTTATCTTGCAACCTTTTAATGACCTGAATAGTGGCTGTGTGTTAGTATTAGCAAGATGAAAAATAAACATGGATCTCTGGAAGTGTAGCAAAGCTTTCATGCTACATTTTAAAACATGGGTGTACAATAATGCTTTACCTTAAAAATTATTTCAATTGGAGTGTAGAAGTCATTCTAAAAGATTATTTTTAAATGATCATAGCGGTTCAAGACATTCAAAATGCATTGTCTAATTCTTTCCTTATATTAAAAGGCCTTCAAGCCTAACCTTTCTTTCCTTGTGAACACCAAATTCCCATTGAAGTCACTTGTACAGTTTTACACTTATACAGTTTTAGATGCACCTCTTGCTTATAATGAACTCTGTGCAATATGGGAACAGTGAAGTACAATGAAAGTCCCAATCTGTTTCAATGCATTGCATTGTGCAAATTGCAATTTCAGCTATTGTGAATCTCCACTTACAATGAAGTTGCTCCATGAAAAGAGAGTTATGGGTCAACACCTGGTATCCTTACTCAGTTTCTATTTAGCCCTACTTAGGGACTACTAATGCCTACAATAAGAGAGTTTTGCCTGAGTTAGGAATAAGAATTGAGTAAAGACTTTAGGATTTCCCTCTACAAGATGCTTCCGTTTTGTTTCATATTGTACAGCAAAGAGAGACCCTGAATATTCATTTCATTCATCTGCTAATCATACTGTTTTGGAAATGGGTCTCTGTCCTGCATTAGCTAATGAACTGCACTATTCTTGCAGTATATTTAGCTAAGTTGGGCTTTCCTATAATACCCCCACTAAAATCACAAGCTGGAAGTACAAGGTTCACAGATTCCTGAAAACCTGTGGAAAACCTGAAATCTAAATAGTGAGGGGAGAGGGGATTAAAATGTCTCCTCTTAGTCACCAACCAAACTCTTGTCATTTTTAAAAGATGTTCCTATGGTAGTTTATAGCCACAACTGTGAACAGTCAATGTCACATAAGAAAAGACACTTGTCAAGTACCTTTCCCTTACAAGCACCCTCATCATGACCTGTGTTAATGAAGTTAATTGAATTTAAGATCAATAATGGTTAATTATTGCAATTTGACATTCTGAGATAAATGGCTTTAAGACAGAGAAATGTGTGTGTATGTGAATTCTCTCCAAAGAAGGTGAACACATTACAGCCTAAGAGGGATCACACAGGCCTTCCATTGATCCTGGTACAATCTGATCGACCTAATCCTCTGATGAATGTGGGCTTTTCACAGCTACAAGTAAATGTTCTACAAGACTACTCTAACCCTTGTCACTGACCAAATCTATATGAGCTGTACACTAGAAATCCATTGAGACAGATTAAAGAACTGCTGGAGAAACAAGAGATGCTTCTATAAATGTGAAGATTTATTATATTGACTATTAATGTTACATACTGTATGTAATTATAAATGCTTACGGATAACAACTGTTTAATTTTGGCCAGTTAGATGTAAATGATTATAATTAAAACAATAACAATAAAGAATGAAAACACTAACAAAAAGCCCAGAACCACCAAGATGAATTTGACAGGCAACATGAGAATGTTCAATAAGAAGGAGATGACAAAATTATCATTGAAACATACAATAAATAAGACGCCCACTGATACAGGTGAGTATCAGAGAAATAGCAGTGAACCTACTTCATTTAGAGTTTTTTAAAGTTTACTTTCATGATAGTTTCTCAACAGGAAGACATTTTTCCAAATGTGTTAGTAATGATACTCTTACATGCACACTGAACAAGTTAAATGACCACTTACAAGATTTATAATGACAAAGTAAATGTTGTCAAGGAAAAAGTAATACTGATTGCAGAGCGCTGACAATAACAAGCCACTGAAGAGTTCTGTCAAAATGTAAGATTATGCAAAAACACTATTGAGAACACTGCTAATCATCTGCTCTTGTCAATTACTTGAAGGGTATCTGACAGCATATTTACATTAAACACACTTCAGTAGCAAAATTCTTAATGCTATATCAGAATATTTTCATTACCATTAGGAATCTTTAAAAAAGGCCTTTTATAGTACAATAGCAATAATGGTATAATATCTACATCAGGCAGGTGCATCCATCTCATACAATTATATCTAAAGAACATTTTAATGATAATTTAAAAACGTATGTCCGATGGATGTAAATACTATGTTAGGGTGTATACCCAATGAAGCCTATTTTTAACAGTCTTGTTGGAGTCTTAACCTAAGTGTAAAAGAACCATTGGTCTTTGTGTGGCAGTTCTTTTAGTCTTACCCATTGCTCATGTGACTGTTCTCTACTGTGAAGAGAGATATCAGGTACACGTTTATACTAAATCTTTAATTGCAATCTGCAATTCAGTTGCTTTATGAAGAGTCACATCAGCTGTCAATTGTTTTCAGCTGTAGCAGAAACTCATATTAGTTAAGTCCATCCTGCATCTCCCCTCACACCTCCAACCTTCCCGCAACATGAAATAAATGAAAGATAACTTTGTTTAACTGCACGCGTGCATTGTACTGTCCCCCTGGATGGCCCTTCTCTACTTCAGCAGGAATAACTAGTCAAAAAAGCAGAAATACACCTGTTAGAAATGTGTAAACTGTTGAGTGTACATAGTAAAAGTCAGAAAGCTGCCTTTGAAAAGGAACTTATTGTGGTCTAGTGGTTAGAGTGGGCAGGAGGAGTTAGGTCACCTGGAATCTACTTGTAATTTTTCCATTAATTTGTTGTGGGAAAATTATTTAACCTCTCTTCAGCTCAGTTTATCCATGTCTACAATGGTGATAATAATACTGAGGCCACATGGCACTCGGGGCCAGATTCAATCCTAGTGCAAGAAAATGGCATTATAAGCCATATGGTTTTTTTAAGCTGAAGCCATTTTTGAATTTTGCAAGCATAAAATATGCACTTAAAACCAGTTACACACATGTTGTACTTTAGCCTTTGTTGTATATATACCATCACACACACACACACACATTCACTGTGTCTATACTCACTTTATACCAGATTCTTAGATGGCATAAAGCTGGGGGAGCCAGCACCTGTGCCAACCACCCCACTCATGTAGGGAGCATATCAGAGCCTGGTGGATCCAGTCCACTAATTATAAGTTGGCATATGGTATCTAAAGTCACATGGGGGCTGATGAAGACCCATCCACAGAACGAGGCCAGCTCCTTGACCCACCTCCTGCCCATGCCAAGTGGCTCCTGGATGCAGGAAAAAATCTATCCCATTATACATACATTACTATTATTATTATTTGTACTGCAGTAGTTCCTAGGAACCTTAGTCATGGACCAGGCCCACACTGTGCCAGGCACTGCACAAACACAAAACAGGAAGACAGTGTTCTCCCCAAAGAGCTTACAATCTAAGTACACACAAACACACACAAAATTTCCTCTTTACTGCTTGTTCCAAATACTGTTATGCAAAAAATGTTATCCTTAAAGTAGTAAGCACTCATTACTAAGCATAGTTAAATAGCTTCCAAGCTCCACCCCAGCTACATGACTTAGTGATTCCTATACATATAAGGCCTGATCCCATCCACTTTCCCCTTCAAAGTCAGTGGCAAAACTCTTATTGACTTCAGTGGAAACAGCCCTGGGCGCCTTGGACCAGGGCTAAGAAACAAAATGGGACAGCTCACGCACTGTAAAGTGAAGAACATATATGTAAGTCCTTGTGGGGTTAGGACCCTAGTTTTTAAAGTGCTTTGGGATCAGAAGCGATGGGATACATGACATACATAGAATCATAGAATCATAGAATCATAGAATATCAGGGTTGGAAGGGACCCCAGAAGGTCATCTAGTCCAACCCCCTGCTCAAAGCAGGACCAAGTCCCAGTTAAATCATCCCAGCCAGGGCTTTGTCAAGCCTGACCTTAAAAACCTCTAAGGAAGGAGATTCTACCACCTCCCTAGGTAACGCATTCCAGTGTTTCACCACCCTCTTAGTGAAAAAGTTTTTCCTAATATCCAATCTAAACCTCCCCCATTGCAACTTGAGACCATTACTCCTCGTTCTGTCATCTGCTACCATTGAGAACAGTCTAGAGCCATCCTCTTTGAAACCCCCTTTCAGGTAGTTGAAAGCAGCTATCAAATCCCCCCTCATTCTTCTCTTCTGCAGACTAAACAATCCCAGCTCCCTCAGCCTCTCCTCATAAGTCATGTGCTCTAGACCCCTAATCATTTTCGTTGCCCTTCGTTGTACTCTTTCCAATTTATCCACATCCTTCCTGTAGTGTGGGGCCCAAAACTGGACACAGTACTCCAGATGAGGCCTCACCAGTGTCGAATAGAGGGGAACGATCACGTCCCTCGATCTGCTCGCTATGCCCCTACTTATACATCCCAAAATGCCATTGGCCTTCTTGGCAACAAGGGCACACTGCTGACTCATATCCAGCTTCTCGTCCACTGTCACCCCTAGGTCCTTTTCCGCAGAACTGCTGCCGAGCCATTCGGTCCCTAGTCTGTAGCGGTGCATTGGATTCTTCCATCCTAAGTGCAGGACCCTGCACTTATCCTTATTGAACCTCATTAGATTTCTTTTGGCCCAATCCTCCAATTTGTCTAGGTCCTTCTGTATCCTATCCCTCCCCTCCAGCGTATCTACCACTCCTCCCAGTTTAGTATCATCCGCAAATTTGCTGAGAGTGCAATCCACACCATCCTCCAGATCATTTATGAAGATATTGAACAAAACGGGCCCCAGGACCGACCCCTGGGGCACTCCACTTGACACCGGCTGCCAACTAGACATGGAGCCATTGATCACTACCCGTTGAGCCCGACAATCTAGCCAGCT